>NC_061115.1:74833782-75118139 GCF_002878395.1 Capsicum annuum | reverse complement strand
ATATATATATATATATATATATTGTAGTATATTTTATTTAAAGTAGTACATATACATTGAATGGAGAGTATATATGTGAACATATCTTCTATAGACGTGCATATTTAACGTATACATGTCTACATATTTTATAAATTAGTATATAACTATATATATATATGTATTGTAATGTATATATATCATAGTATATTTTATTTAAAGTAGTACATATACATTGAATAGAGTGTACATATGTGAATATATCTTCTGTAGGCATGTATATTTAACGTATACATGTGTAATGTATATATATATCGTAGTATATTTTATTTAAACTTTAAAGTAGTACATATATATTGAATGGTGCGTATATGTGTGTAATTGTGTATATATTTTTTAAATTGGAATGTGGTATATACTATATATATAGTGTATATATATTGTTTAAAGTATTTAAAATGTATATAGGTGGGTATATATAGTGTATATTGAATTTTTTTTACCAGATTTGATCGGATTTTTAATCGGGTTTGATCGGGTTGGGTTAAGTGGGCCGGGTTAGGGATTTTTTTAAAAATTTTACTATTGAGCCCAACCCAGCCCACTTAACCCCAACTCGGACCCAACCCGACCCACAAAGCGGATAAATTTAATGGGCTGGTTTTTGGGTTGACCCGGCCCGACCCACTTAACACTCTTAACTTAAGTAGAATTCCCTTTTAAATTTTGGTGGGACAGAAGTTCAAGAAAATGGGAAAGGAGAAAAAATTCTGCATTTTCTATTGGGAGGATCTTCTTTGTTACTCCAGGGAGTGGGGAGATATATTATCTCCGGTTGTTATTGAATGTAATTAAAGGACCAACTTCCTATGAAGAACTTAGAAGAATCAACAACAATGACCATGCTACTTTTAGAGATGCTTGTTATGCACTTGGCTTGTAGGATGGCGACAAAGAATACATTGATGCTATAAAGGAGGCAAATACTTCGGGAATGCCATCTTATCTTCGACAATTATTTGTCATGTTATTGTAGCTAATTCAATGTCACGACCTGAAGTTGTTTGGCAAATATCATGGCAACTACTTTCAAATGATATCCTTTGGGAAGAAAGAAGATTATTGGACAACCCAGGTAAAAATAATATCACTATATAATAACAATAATTTAGTTATTTTTTTAATTTGCTATTTAGAATAAAAAATATATCAATATTGATACCTGAAACAACTTTATTACTCTTTTATTTCATTGGGTTGTCTCATTTTTTAAAAATAAATTGTTTTCATAATATTAGAATCATATATTTAACATCTGCCTTTAAACGCATATTTTACTTCTGATTTAGTGTAATTCATGTAGTTCATTAATCTATCATATGTAATCGTATTGTACAAAAAATTAGTGAACTTTAGTTAACATTCATAAACTACATATACATGAAACTACTTATATACATGAAACTACTTAGTTGACTTATATACATGATTATGTACTTTTTAGGCTCTTACAATATTTTTGTCATTCAGAAGCAGATCTAACAGATGATGAATTGAAAAATCGCTGCTTGCAAAAGTTTCAAAAGATTTTAAGAGGTTGTGGAAAATGGTTAACGAATTTGCAACAATGCCAAAACCATGTTATGGTCATGAGGAAGTTGATGGTACCAATATACTCATCAATGAGAAATTGCGGTATAATAGACGCAATTTGACACAGGAACATCAACAACTATTAATGAAATTGATAGTTGAGCAGAAGTATGCATATGATAAAATCATTACTGCAGTGAATAAAAACAAAGGGGGGTTATTCTTTTTATATGGTTACGGAGGAACAGGAAAAAATTTTCTCTGGAAAACATTATCTGCTGGCATGCACTCTAAAGGTGATATAGTACTAAATGTTGCATCAAGTGGTATTGCATCTCTGTTATTACCAGGAGGATGGACTGCTCTTTCGAGATTTACGATTCCTCTAAATATAACTGAAGATTCAATATGCAACATAAAACAAGGAACTCCATTAGCTAAGTTGATAGTTAAGGCGAAGTTTATCATTTGGGATGAGGCACCAATGATGCATAGATACTATTTTGAAGCACTTGATCAAACTTTAAGAGATATTCTACCATTTAAAAATTCGTCAAATTTAAATCAACCATTTATAGGAAAGACAATCATTTTTGGAGGGGATTTTAGACAAATCTTACCGGTAATTACAAAAGGCACTAGGCAAGATATTGTTAATGGAATAATAAATTATTTCTATTTGTGGGCACACTATCATATTCTAAAGGTAACAAAGAATGTGAGACTACAAGATAGTCGATCTGATGCAGATATGAGTGAGTTAAAACAATTTTCTAATTGGCTTTTGGCAATAGGTGATGGAAGGATGTTATTTTCCATAGATGGAATTGAGAAAGTAAAAATACCCAAAGATCTTCTCATAGATAGTTGTGATGACCTACTATCTAGAATTGTAAAAAGTACATATTTCAATTATTCAAGACATTCTACTAATATGAAATACCTTCAAGAAAGAGCAATTTTTGCACCTACTCTTCAAATAGTAGAATCAGTGAATGATTACATGATTTCTCTCAACCGTGGACAAGAGAAGTTATATTTCAGTTTCGATACAGTTTATATGTCTGATCATTCATTTACATCTTTTGGGACATGTGCATACACCCGAATTCCTAAATAGTATTAAATGCTCAGGTATTCCAAATCACTCTATCACTTTGAAGCTAGGTGTTCCTGTGTTGTTGCTAAGAAATATAGAACAATCAGCATGATTGTGTAATGGCACAAGATTAATCTTCACAAGACTTAGAAATCGGGTAATTGAAGCGAAAGTGTTATTTGGAAAAAATCTGGCAACAAAGTTTTTATTCCAAGAATGTCACTTACTCCATCTGATTCACGAATTCCTTTTAAATTCCAACGAAGGCAATTTCTAGTGATCGTATCTTTTGCCATGACCATCAATAAAAGTCAAGGTCAATCATTGTGCAGTGTGGGATTATTTTTAAAGAAGCTTGTGTTTACTCATGGACAACTATATGTTGTCTTTTCTCGCGTAACATCTAAAAAAGGGCTGAAGATCTTATGTTATGATGAAGATGCGAGAATAACAAATGAAACTACAAATGTAGTGTATAAAGAAGTCTTCTCTAATTAATAGGTAAGTATATCCTTCTACATTTAATATACTTAGATATATTTTGCTTTTCCTTTTAACATAATCTGTAATTAAACTATATTGTATGAGTATTTGACTTCTGTTATTTGTTAAAACTTTGATGTCTTTTATAGGGAAATGCAGGAACAACACTTATGAAGTCGTAAAAGCTCTTACAATCATCTTAATGCCTTCCCTCGGTGGACTCAGAAACATAAACAAAGGTCATCGAATAGATACATGAAAGTACACGTGAGAAAGTTTATCCTACATCCCAGAGAATCAGAAGTTTAGAGAGATGTACATATAACGAAAGGAAGAGAAAACAGGGGAGCTTACTTTAGATATGGAGAGTCAATATAGGACAATGCGCTTGAGAAGATGTACAGTAAATCTTCTGGAAAGTGAAGATTCTAAACCGAGAAAAAAATAAAGCACTTTGCATCTATGGAAACAAGACACTCCAAAATAGCTCACTAATGGGATACTTTTGATCCTGTGAGAAATTTCATAACTCTCTGCGGGGACTGTCTGAGAAAACCCTATCTCTAGGACTTTAAGCTTTACCGTTTCTATTTCCTTGAAAGTAAGGTAGAGTTGACATGAGTGAAGCATGATAAGAATCTTCATGAGTTTCCAAAAGAACCTTTCTACAGCACAATCTGAGACATGAAAGAAGGGAAACTATTCCTAAAACATCTCATAGCCTCCTATACATAAGTGTGATGCACAACACACCCATGCACAAGACTCTACTAGATGCGGATTTTTAGACTTCCTAGGACACTGTTGAACCTTAGGCTCTAATACCAAGTTTGTAAGGTCCCGAATCTGGTACCCGAAATACTACACGATGCTCATGACCCTAAAGGACCATAAGCTAACCTATGATAGATATTTGTACCTAAACACTGCATAAAATATAGTATTAATGCGAAAATAAAGATTGTAAGGCCATAAGGTTCAAAAATGAGACATAACTAATAAAAACATAACATCTGAATGGGGTATCGAATACCAAAAATAATTGAAATAAACTGTCTAAACATAATAGTTTGAAAAGCCTCTAACTGTCTAAATAAGGAGTTGATAGAACATATCCCCAACAAAATCTGGCTACTGAAATAAACTGAGTACAAAAATGATAAAATAATAATCATTTCCTCGAATGATAAAAACTCACTGCTATCTCTGACTGCTAACGCAGGAATGCTACTGGTACTCTGGAGCTCGTACCTCTAAACCTATGGCATAAATTAAAACACCATAGCACAAATACGATAGTACGATGGAATATATTGGTATGCATGTGAGGTAGGCTAATGCAAAGGTTTCACATTCATAAACTATGCTAACTGACTGAATAATATGAATGTGAGAATACATGTATGAATAAGAGACCATAACCAAATTCGTGATAATATTATTACTGAGTCTGAATACTGATAACATGGAACTGATAACTGATGCAACTAATATAATTGATATTCTAAGCGACTATGTCTGATAGTCTAGTTTCTTATAGAACTATCTAAGTCACGTACTATTCTAAGTTGACTGTATCTGACAGCCCTAAAATCTAAAGAACTATCTGAGTTCTTTTACTGAAAATGTATGACTGTATCTAACAATCTTGATTCTGTAACTGAAACTGTGAGAAGTAGTATCTAATCGACATGCCCCAAAATATGCCATAATAGCTGAGCTGGGTTCCAATCTGTGCCATGATATGAAGGGTTTCAATACCGTGCCACTGGTAAGGAAAAGCTGACAGTAACCCTCATATAACAGGTAACTCTAAAGAGAATGGTAGGAACCCTCATATAACTGGTTAAGCCACCTCATCTACCCACATAGAACATGCTATGATGTCTTAACCTACGCTGGATATGTAGTTCTGGAATGCAAGGATTCCTTCTAAGAATCACACCCTCATATAACAGGTGCGTTCCCATCCTTGGGTTCTCTCGGTGCTAATTCTTACTCCTATTTGAATAGACACTAAACATGATTAACTGAGCAGGACTAGACTGAATCTATAGAGTTCCATTGACTAGCGGCATACTACTGGGATTACTGAATTTCTAAACTTTCCTTAGTTATATGACTGACTAAGTTCTATGGATCATGGCTTGACTAAGGATATCGTGAAAACATAACACTATCTCTAGGCACATAACTATGTTTTTTGGGTACAAGTACCCCCAGGACTCGATAGAAGGAAACTGACAAAGCATGACTTTCTTAAATACATGACCAACACTAACAATCGATAATATAATAAGTTGAGGATTTCATGAAGTACATCATTATCATAATCTTGTACATGAATAGGAATACATATCAATATATCAACATTTCATCAACTAGTCCTATAAGTAATCCTTCAAACATCCATAATGTACAACAATATCATAGAAGCCATTTTGATAATAAAGGCAAAGCATGCATTTGTCATTTTGATCACAGTTCAGCTATAAGGCATAATTTATATCCCTTTAGGCGTTTTATCAAATACCTTACATGCACAACTTAAGGCATAAGTGAAATCATCAAATTTCATAAATCATAAACCACCAAATTCATGGATTTCAATTTATATGCTATCATAGTTTCATAATTTCAGATAAATATCCCAACTTGGGAATCAAACAACAACCATCACATAAACTTGAACAACCTACAACATAATAACATGATTCATAATTTTAAAATAGGGTTCTTGAGCTTTATGGATGAAAGGAATCCATAAATCAACACAACGCATACCTTAGTTTGTGATCCTATGAAGACTGACAGAGAAATTTCTTGAATTTGAATCACTCAATTGGAACCCTAGCTTGTTATTGAGAGGTTTTTGAAAAAAATTAGTATATTTTTCTTCAATTGGGGCTAAATCTAGTGTTTGGGAGCTTATATATAGGTGGAAAAGGACCGTTTTGCCCTTAAAACAACCTAAAAATGGAGTGTTTACATTACTTAGGCCATAAGATATGTGGCACACACCTTATCGCATAATCTAGTTTGTGTGGCGCATACCTTATGTTAGGTGACGCACTCTACTTTGCAAAGCCATAACTTCTTGCTCGGGTATCAGATTTTTGTAAAATTAGTATTGTTGGAAAGCTAATTCGATTCTCTATAATTTGGTGTATCTAAACCTTCCAAAATACCATATATACATCAAGTTATGCTCGTTCAAAGATGACCCTTGCTTAATCAAACACTACAACTTGAGGGATTCAAAGGCTCTTAGCTTGCTTTACTCTAAGTGACTCTTATGAACACTCTTAACACATCATGAGCTCTCATACCTGAAACTCAACCACCGAACACTGGACAATAAATGTTCGGGTCACCTAACTCACACCCTCATCATACGACCAGCACGATAAGTCGTTTGATGTCCAAAAAGTCCAAAACCTAGGAAATTTTGAATGAGCAGAACCTTAGGTATTTCAACCAAGTCACTGGACAAACTAGAAGAAAATTTACTCACTCTGGATTTCATGTTTGACACTAACTCTGAAGCATAATGGGGAAACTACTAAAATTTTAGAGTATATTCCTTTAGACTCATTTTGCCTTACTTTAAGTTCACAAATGCTTTAGCCTTAGCTTCCCTCAAATCCTAAGGAAAGAAGTGATCAAGAAAGGCCCTTGAAAATTTATCGCATAATATTGGTTCTGTATCATCACCCCTATTTACTTCCCATTCCTTATACCACTGATAAGCTACATCCTTCAACTGATCAGCAAACTTCACACCCTCTGAATCAGTAGCATGTATCACTGTAAAAATCTTCTCCATCTCATCAATGAAACCTTAAGGATCCACCTCAACCTTAGAGCCTATACAGGTTGGGAGATTCAATCTCATTAACTGGCCAACTCGAGTAACCTCGGATGAATGAGCAATAGAACCAACATGATAATACTAATGAAACAACAATGCCACCAACTGAATCAGCATATAAATAAATTGATAGAACTCTGCATGAGAGATAGCTCCCCTGAGGTAATTGATCATAAGCATTACTAGCCTAAAAAGACTGAGGAAGACTAGTAGGGACAGGTTGAACCCCACATTGAGAAGTACAACTATGAGTAGGGACCCAAGACCAGTTCCGCACTCCATAAATTGGGCGAGTTCCCTCTACATTTTCGTCAGGTGATAAAGAGATTCTAGCGGAGTTTCTACGATTGCCAGATCTTTGGAGAGATATGATCTAAAATACAAGTAAGCTAAGAGTAAGAGAAGTTTTAAGGCAACTACACTCTATAGCCCAAAATAGAAAATAAGAAAGGGAATATTCCTTAATGCCTTGTAGCCTCCCCCTTATGAGTGTATCCCTACAAACCCATAAAAAGAACTCTATTCAACATGGCTTTTTGGATACCCAATAACCCTGAATCATGCTCTACTAAAAATCTTGTGAAGACCCAAACCAAGGCCTAATCGTGATGGGTCTAAATCCAACCATAGACAGGAGACCACCTCTAAGATTTACCTCAAGAGCACAATAATAATAGTAAAACAAAAGACAATCAAGATAGTAGTAAAAATAAATAAGTCAAATAAAAGTTCTATGAGTTAAAACAAATAATCTAACCCACACTTGTCTACAAAAGCCTCCAAAACCAAAATATCAACTTAGTTGGGACATGCCCTCGGCTATGACCAAAAAGAGAATCTAAAGTACTAGAACAATAATGAAACTAGTGAATAACAAGGCTTTCCAAAAAATAAAAGCTCACTATTTCACAGCATATCTACAAGAGTATTCAACCACCAAACGTTGCATAGGATCAATAAAAAACCCTTTGGACCCTACATCATGAAATGATACAGCATCAAGGGATGATCGGTGAGGTAAGCATTAGTATGTGGCTAAGGAAAAGTGATAAAATAATGTTATATCCAAATTCAGTCAAACCACATGCACACATTTATATAAATATATATATAGGGTGCTGGGATAGGGACAAGGGTTATGCACATAAAAGTTAATGATTTAACCTAAACTATGTAGCTCGCTCCATCCTTAAGACACCCACAGGCTATATTGGTTCAACTCTCCCTGCTGAAAGGGCCTCAGTGCATGTTATTCGTATGAATCGTGGAATATGAAAGAAGGTGCAAAATATAATGTGTGAACCAAGAACACAGTCATATACACCCCCACGCTAGTAAATATGGTTTTTAGTGTTAGTTCCCCTAGGACTACACCTTCACGATAAGCTACACAATTTTCTTTAAGCGCAATATAAAATAATTTACACATAAAACCAACCATTAACCCATGAGTCTTGTATTAAGTCATTCATCAATCAGTATCATTATACCAATTATGCTTGCAAGCTTATATAATAATGCCAAACCAATCTATGAATCTATTAGACTCGTACATTCCAATTTCGAATCCAAACCATGGCCAACAAGGTAAGTTAGTTGCATACAGCAGGATACCAATGATTACCTTAGTGTAAGTTGGTTGCCTTTACTTTTGATACTATACGTAGTGAATGCATTTTTAAAATTCTTGTTACATCATTTTATTTTTATTTATCAGGACAGTTAGGGTTTCTCATTGTCCCCTTCGACTTTTCTTCTCTTTTTTCCACTCCCCAAACTCACATTATATCTCCCTCATTTGTAGTGGTGGACCCAGGATTTTAAGGTTGTGGGTGCTTTAATCAGTTATGGAGCTACAGTATCCTACGAGGGTTCGGACGAATCCAGTAGCTTTTATGTAAACTCTATATTTACCCTAAAATTTTGAATATATGTATATGATTATATAGTGTGAACCCATTGACAAACATTATCGCTTGGCCTAGTGGTGATGGACCAACATTATGGGCCTCTCTTCTGCCGCGGACGTGTGTTCGAACCCCATTACAGCATATTTATTTTTTTGATTTTTTATATTTCTTTAAATTCAGAACCCACTAACTTCAAATTCTGGCACCGCCTTTGGCTTTAATTTATTTTTTTAACATAATTTTCTAATGATGACATAATATAAATATATAACTATTTAAATGCAACATTAAAATTTGGTGTTTAAGTTTTGAAAGAGTAAGATTTTTGGTGGAGAAGACCAAAAGATTTTCAAATTTTTTATTTGAGTAATTAAAAAAATATAAAAAGTATTTTTAGTTTAATAAATTAAGAAGTAAAACAAGAAAGTAATACAAAAAAAGTCAAAACTCATATGCATGTGAACTAGTGTACAAGAGTACTTGGATCTTGTGCGTGTGCGTGCATTAAATGTAACTGAAATGTTACAAAAAATTTTATACAAAAATGCAGCGTAGCTTAGGGGAATTGATCTCAAGCATTTGGACATGAAAGATCCACCAAAAGCCAGAGAACCTAGACAAGTTTTAGTTCTATGGGTGCTTTTTTATTTTTTATACTATTTTTTCAGTATTTCTTATATAATAATACCTATTCTACGTCGAGTTTAGTGGGTGTCGGAGCACCCCAAAATAACACATGGGTCCGCCCCTGCCCATTTTCCATGAATAGGTCTACGTAGAGGTAGGGGTTGAAAGAAAATGGAAGGAAAGTGTTCTTTGGAAATCATAGCCATGCAATATGACTGACGAAATTCCTTAAGAAAGCAAGGCGCCAACTTAATAGTCACATGAATATTTATTTTATGGTAGCATGGGGTTTCCCTGCTAGAGTTTGAATCTCTCAGATGGTGATTATAGTATGATGATGATACGTTATGTGCTTAAGTGAAGAAATGAGGATTTAGATGGCTGATTCCCCAATTTGTTTGCGACTAAGGTGTATTAGTTATTGGGAACAATGTTTTACTCTTTAACGCTATTCCTATATATTGAAAGTAATAAATGCATGGAACAATCTTGGTATTAAAACTTTTCAACGATGTTGCGGTTGCATGAATATTACAAACAATGATGTTGATTATATGCCAATGCACGTGCCATCTAGTTATAAAAAAATATAAAGCTTATCCTACAAAGAACTATTGGATAAGGTACAAAAAATATTAAACTCCCAAATTAGTAAATTATTCTCTATTATAAAAAGGACAATTTTAAACAAGTACGTCTTTGCATTTCTATCAATCTGTGATCCTCTTACTGGAGTTCTAACCCAATTATATGGAATGTTTTCAAAGTTCTTTTAGAGAAATTCCATTTGAATCCAATAGATATTGTGCCACAGAGGTAGTATCATTCCATTCACATGAAGAAAAGGAAAATGAAATTTAAAATTCTAAAGGACATGTCTAAGGTAGTATTTGTAATGTTGTGGTAGAATATGAGAACTAAAGAAGCTTTGTAGAGGAACTATATGAACAATAAATATATGAAAAAGAATGATGACGGTAGCACAAGCCAAGCCAAGCACTATATCGAGTAGAAAATGATTAAGTACAAAGATAGAATAGAACATGAGATTTGATGGTTAATCAACTAAGGTAATTCATATTTTTGATTGAAAAACTTGAGAGTTTCAGGAGCACTATGTTATGTCACCTCTCAAATTTTTTAATGTTCTAAACCAATGGTACTAATCGATAAAGTAGTTGTGAAAGGAGAATAGAGTGAACAAACATTGAAAAGCTTACTCCTTTGGAAACTGGTGGAACACATCTTGCAAAATGTATGTATACCTAAAGAAAGTAAGGAATTGAATAGATCATACCGGAGAATTACAAAGTCAGAAAAATACATAAGCTAATAAGGGATACTCAAGCGATGCATAATGAAGTAATATCAATAATGAATTTATATAGGGAAAACTAACAAAGACAAAAATCAGACCGATTGCAGTAAAGATAGAGAATAACACAAGCAAAATGTAGGAGATCTATATATAAGATAGCTTACACAACTAAGAAAACTCACATTGCTAGGACGATACTGAATTGGTCAACAGTGGAAGAGTGTGTGGTGTTAACATACTGAATTGGTCAACAGTGGAAGAATGTGTGGTGTTAACATTAGATGACACTCATTCAATTTTTCAACAATTGATAGAGATTAGTAGAAACCCCAAACATGAAGAGAGACATTGACAAATACAATAATATAATTGTTAGGTTACTTTGAAGATAATAATAAAAACATCAATTAAAATTCAAATATCACATACCTTAGAATTGAAAACAAACTCGACAACGATACCTATTATTAGAAATATCTAGCTAAGGAAAATGAAGCTAAAAAGAGTGAGGGACGGTTAGACTTAGTTATAACTAACACGTGTACTGCACATGTTGAGAGATTGTGAGTTGAGACTTGGAGTCTATAAAAACTGCCAAACGCTTCTTTTGTAAGCTAACAAAAATATCAATCAATCATAATTTACAATTACTCTCTCTCTCGAATAAATTCTACTAGTTGCTTGGTTCCTTGATAATCTTAGCAGAATTAGAAAGAATTCAGCATTTTTTGACATGATATTAGAGCAGTGATCTTCATCTTTGTTGCATTTCAACAAATTCAAAGCTCGACTTTGGTTTTTCATAAATGACACTGGTGCTAGACAATCCACAACAACAACTACATCAATTATAATTGATCACCACCATCCCTTGTATCTACTGGCCTCTAATACTCTAGGAATTGTTCTAATTCCTATCAAGCTCACCAAACCTGTAAATTATGCATTATGGAGAAAATCTATGACCTTGTCTCTTCGAGGCGAAGGAAAATAAGGTTTTGCAGATGGTTCGTGTCTCGAGGTGAATTGGTAGAACTTCTAGAAAAATACAATGTAATAGTGCTCTCTTGGATTGGTAGTACAGTGGCAGAGAAATTGAGGTCGAGTATTGTACTTACATGGAATGAGAAGAAGGTACGGTTAGTTTTCAAAGAGAGATTTGAGAGATCAAATTCAACTCAATCTTATTACGTCTAGACTGAGATTGTGACCTTAAAACAACGGTATGGACTTTGTTACTACTTACTACTTTAAGATGAAAGACTCTTAGGATGAAATGATGTCATGGTTCCCTTATCATATTGTGATTGTAATGAATCACGATGATACCTAGAACATCTCAGATCTCAAAGGCTTATCCATTCCTTATGGGACTAAATGAAACTTAAAGTCAAGTAAGGATTAATATACTATCTATAACTCTGATAGTTATTGTAAATGAAGCTTATGCTATAGTGACCCAGGAGAGAGTCAAAGAGTTATAAGAGTCATTGATAGCTACAAAGAACCCTTGACTCTGCTTGCAGAAAGGACACAAAGATCATCACTAATGACCTTTGAGATGTTTTGTGAAATATGTGGATGCAAAAACCATAATGTTAGTTTCTATATAGTGGTAGGTTATCCACCTAAATTCAAAAGTAAGAAGAAATTGATTCGAACAGTAAACCCAGGTGATTAAAAATATAGAAACATAAATGAGCATGTTAGGGCTCATATGCATAATCACTCTTGTGGCGGACAGTCAACTAATACTAGACACCATTCTAATATGTTTCCTCAATCTACTTCAACACCAGTCTCCAAACCTTATGCCCATGCTATTGTAACAGCAGGGGTAGCTTCATCATCTAAAAGTCAGGGGTATTTTTTTCTCGAATGAACAGATGAAACACATGATAACTAATGCAGATCAAGAAGATTGTGCGTCAAAAATGATAATTTTTCACTATTTTTGTCTATAACCATTGGTTTTTAGTGGATAATTAATGTATATGCCTCATATCATATTACTCCAGATAAGGAATTGCTCAAATCACTAAAATATTTAAAGGAGAGTGGACCTAATAGTAAAGTGCAGGTTTCTTCAACTAATAAATCATAAATTATAGGTGCATGAAAAACATCTATTTCAAGAGAACATGAGATAGAAAATGTAGTCTATGTTCCATATTTTAAATTCAGATTAATCTTAGTTTGCAAGTTGACCAAGAAGTTGTCTTATGTTGTATCTTTTTCCTAATTTTTACATCTTTTTGGCTCTCTCTAATGGAAAGGTCTTGAAGATTGGTAAGAAAAGAGATGGATTATTCCTTTTACAGGAAGGAGTTGAATCAAATATTGCTGACAGATTATAAATCAAGTGTAGATAATATATTATGGCATTATGGATTGGGTTCATCCATCAGGTAAAGCTATGAACCATATATCATCTCTAAAAGGTAATGTACCAGCAATCATTCATAAAGGTTGTGAAATTTGTGCTCGGGATAAATAGCAGGAGCTGAATTTCTAGTTAGTATTACTATTTTTTTATCTTGTTTTGACTTAGTTCATCTTGATCTATGGAGACCATATAACATACCGACATATGTTAAAAAGTATTACTTTGTGACCTTGGTGGATGATCATATTAGACACTCTTAAATATATCTCATTTATTCCAAGTGTGAGGTGCTTACTATACTAAAAGACTCTCATATTAATAAAGAATTGGTTTGTTGTTTGTGTTAAAGTTTTTAGATCAAATAATGGAACAAAAATTTTCAATTCTAAATGTCTTAACTTGTTTAAATCTAATGGAATTATTCACCAGAATAGTTGTGCTTTTACTTATCAACAGAATGAGATAGTTGAGAGAAAACACAAACACATTCTAGAGGTATCAAGAGCTTTAAAATTTTAGAGTGGAATGCCTATCAAATATTGGGGTGATTTTGACAAGTCAATGATGTACTTAATTAATAAACTACTGTTAAATGTGATGAGTAGTAAATCCCCTTAAGAACTACTCTATGACAAACCACCAAAACCTTATCACCTAAGAGTATTTGGTTGTCTCTACTATGCTAGTACCTTGGCTAAAGGTGATAAGTTTCAGGAAAGACCAAGGAGGTCAGTTATATTGGGATATTCAGAGACACAAAAGTATTATAGGTTAGATGATCTTCACGTAGGTACCAAATTGTGGGCAGGGATGTGACTTTTTACGAGTATGTTTTTGCTTTCCTGTACAAGGAGAATAATCTGAACACTGATACCGGAGAATTACTTTAGTACTCAACTATTAGTTTTTTCTTCTCTTACCACTACTTCTTTTCTTATTGTCATTGAGGATATATTGACACAACCCGAAGCCCAGGCCATATCTTATGGGCACCCCAAGTTCACATGAACTGGAGGTCTCCCCAATAACCAGACCCAATATCTCATTATTCAATAAGAGTTAAAGAAATTCCAATTCATAAGTTAAGATGGCAGAAATAATATCATAAGCCATCGCACAAACAGTTGCCATAGACCTATCGTAACGCCCACCTATGAGACGCTTGTAGAATCATTGCAATAGGTCTATGGCAACGGTTTTTTTTACTATTGCAATGGTTTTGCAACCGTCACCATATAACTATTGTTTGGTAGTGTTAAATTGCTAATAACTACCTCACACCCAAGTTAACAGTTGTTCACAATACCTTCATATAAAACTGAAGTCGATAAATGTATATGTTGGGACAAGCCCCCAACAATAGAAAAAACAATTCATAAAGAGGACAAGCCTCAAAAGATAGGACACGAAAAGGTGCATGTCTTCCGAAGTAAGGAATCTTACAACTTTAAGTCAATACACGAACCGCTTAAATCGGCTAATCACTGCACCGGAAGAGAAGAAGATGCTCCAACCCTTATGTCGCGTGGGGAGATAGCGCTCAGAAATAGTTAGCGGTTGGAACGTTAGCATGTAACTCAAGGATAAGTGATAAAATAACATCATTAATCAATAACAAGTCAGTATATCACATTTTATCTCATTCATACACTAATCCATACAAATAGATATATCATATGCTAATCAAGATATCAAGGCTCATCATCATTCTCAAGAATTCGTCTATTAGACTTGAAGTGGGGGACTCCGACCCTCTACACTTATAGGTTCAACAGTTCACATTATGCTTAGGACTATAACCACAAGCACATGTACTTAGACAAGGGACTTTAACCATTCTTACTCATTCATTAGTCGAGGACTTTAACCGCATACGCAATCATTCAAACAAGGGGCTCTAGCAACACATACATACAATTGGACAAAGGACTTCAACCACATGTCCACACATTCAATTGGGTATAGGAATTTGACCTTATTGTCACTGATTAGGAAAAGAAATCTAACCTCATGCAACACTTAAAATCTAACCATAAGTCATTCCCTTTGGCGAGGTTATCTAACTTCAAGAGATCTGTTTAAGCAAGGGACTTTATACTCGAGCAATATCATTGGGCAAAGGACTTCACCCTCAATCTATTCATAAGGAAATGAACTTTAACCTTAAGCCATCACATAAGGTAAGGGAATTTTACCTCAAGCCATCACAACCATGATTAGTTCGAATTTGGGACTTTTACCATTTTCCCATACATCAACATACATTCAATATAACATATAAAGACTTTAACTACTTTAGTTAATTCAACACTATACATTACCACATGGTCCTTATGGGAGCCTTCATTTCTCAACTAACTCAATAGGCCAATGCCTTCACTTAATTCAACATATAAAGCAAGTTATGATCATCAAGACCCTTACAACTATTCTATGCCACATTCTCAACATATTTGGGTTCAACCCACAATTTAAGTTTATCTTTATATCTAGAGACTGTACCCTTTCAATAACCTCCAACCAAGGTTATCAATTTCATCACAAATGGTTTACAATTCCTTTAGCACGTAATTTATTATTCATCCATGTTTAGTGGTTCATGTCCCTAGTTCAATACATCATCAATATACGACTAGACAACTCACTTAGATATTTTCACAAACACCTTGGGTGCATACCTTCAACATGGTTATTTTTATGGTATATATTATCAAGATTAGGGTTGCTTAAGACCCTCATGTTAATCCACATAAAACAAGAACCTACACATGAAATTCATCATCAATATCACACATAAATATAAGTCTAAGCAAGATTTAACATCATACATTATTAGGCAACAAAACCCTTTTCATTTGATTTCAAAACCACCAAACACACTTACTAATCCAAGTGTGATATACATGGGTTTAGAGGTATTTAAGAAGGGGAAGAGATACATGCATTAAACAGAATGACACATTAACAATCTTGGCTCCTTCTTGCCACTAGATGAGCTCCCTCTAAACCCTAGCCGTCAATCTTGCTTCAAGAAGTTTTAAGAGTGTCTTGGAGTGTTTTGAGTCTTGTAATGAGGGCTCAAGAGGCTACAATTCCTTATATAGTGAGAGGTATTAGGTTTTTAGGCAAGGGAAATGACCACAACGCCCTTAGTTAAAAACTGAAAAGTGTCCTCGTCAAGAGGTACGACTCCTCCATACGACTCTCTTATCAATCGTACCCTAGGGTACGAGTGGTAACCTAACTCATATCCTACTCTTCTCCTAAGTCAACAATACTGTTGTGAGTATACGTGGGCTCTCTTGAGTCATATCCAAAGGGTAAAACTCACCCCTAACTCATAAGCTTCACTCGTGACAAAAATAGTCCCCTTGGTTTGAGGCTCCCCTCTATACGGTTGAGTATTATGATACGACCAAAGAGAGGTCATGTCATATAGGATATAGTATAATACCCTCATAGAATAATCAAGTTATGAAAAGGAAAGACAAGGTGGGTACGAGTCATGACCAAGGGTATGACTCAAGTCTCCAATCGTACCCAACTCAAAGGCGCAAAAATGAAGTTGTTTTTCAATGGTTCAAGTCTAGGTGTTTCAATTCTCCCCCACTTGGATCATTCATCCACAAATGAAGGGTAAGGCAAGTATAAAAACAAGTTAACTCATCAATATACATAAAACAAACCCTTACACAAGTTAGAAACAAGCACACAATAAGGTAACAACATAACACACATCATGATAATCATTAATCAACCTTTTTCATCTTATTGGTATTGGGACTCAAACCCACTACTTATCAAGCACTTACTCATTTCACAACTTAGGGACTTCAACCCATTGACTTTCAAATATATAAAGAAACTCAAAGCATCGGGGACTTCAACCCACCACCTATCCAAGACATATATCAACTCAAGTACTAGGGACTTAAATCCATCACAACAAGACACACATAGTTTAAAAGCATTAGGGAATTGAACTCATTTTCTAACAAGACATAACCAATTCAACTTGGGGACTTTAACCCAAGGCATAACTTAATTTCAAACATTGGGGACTTCAACCTATTGTCTATCAAAAACGTAAATGATGAAAGGAAATATAACCTATACCTCTATCACAAGCTTTCATAATGGGAAATAAATGCGGGTACTTGGACTTTATGTCCTCTTTCGCCTCCCAAGTAGCTTCCTCGGACTTTTTTATCCTCCATAGAACCTTCACCGAAGCCATTTCTTTCGTTTGCAACTGGCAAAATTGCCAATCCAAGATCCTTACTAGGATCTTCTCATAGGACAAAGAGTCAGAGATACTAATATCTATTAAGGGGACAACCAAGGAAGGATTATCCAAACATTTTTGCAACATAAAGACATAGAAAATTGGGTGAATGGAGTCCATACTAGAGGGAAACTCTAACTCAGAGGAAACATTGCAGACCCTCTTCACAATCAAATAGGGACGGGCATACCGAGGACTTATCTTCCCTTTTTTTCAAAACTGCATCACTCCCTTCATGGAAGATACTTTCAAGAATACCCAATCGTTCACACAAAATTCTAAGTCCCTATACCTTACATCCGCACTAGAATTTTTGTGACTTTGAGCGATTTTCAATCTATCATGAATCACTTTCACCCTCTCTAAAGCTTGGTGAACTAAGTCGGGGCCAAGCAACTTAGTCTCGCATATTTTGTACCACCCTATAGGATATCTACATCTCCTACCATACAGATCTTTAAAAGGTGTCATGCCAATACTAGAGTGGTAACTATTATTATAGGCAAACTCAATCAAAGAAAAGTGGTCATACCAACTACCACCATAATCAATCATGCAAGACCGCAACATATCTGTTAATGTTTGGATAGTTCTCTTTGCCTACCCATATGTTTGCGGGTGGAATGCAATACTGAGGAACTCCTTAGTTCCCAAACCTCTTTGGAATGACTTACCAAAATGGGATGAAAATAGATGACCACGATCCGAGATAATAGACACCGGAGCACTGTGCAATTTCATGATCTCTGCAAGATACAACTTAGGAAAATCTTCCATTGAGAAATTAGTTCTCACGGGAAATAATGGGCGGTCTAGGTCATTTTATCAATGATGACCCAAATTGAATCACATCGATTCTGAGATCTAGGAAGATCAGTAAAATCCATATTAATTGCCTGCCACTTCAACTTGGCAACATAATTTCTTGGTACAAACTACCAGGCCATATGTGCTCAACTTTCACTTATTGACACACCGTACACTTGGCTACGTTGCTAGCCATATATAATTTCATATTACTCCACTAATAAAACTCTCTAAGGTTATATAAATCTTGGTGGATCTGGGATGAATAGTATAACAGGCTCTGTGAGCCTCGTCTATTACCCTTTCCCTCAATCCATCGATGCTAGGAACACATAGCCTACCTTAGTATCTAAAGATACCATCACCACCAACCACAAAGTCTGTGTCTTTAAGTTGACCCACATTACCCTTGAACTTCATCAAGTCAGGGTCAAATACCATCTTCTCTTTTATCTCAACAACAAGAGACGACTGACATACTAGAAGTACAAATACACCACCATCCTCAAATTCTATAAGTCAAACTCCAAGACTAGCCAAACAGTGAATGTCCTTCACCAATTCTCATTTGTCCTTATCTATATGCACCAAAATTCACATGGACACACGGCTAAGAGCATCATCAACTATATTCGCCTTATCAGATGGTAATAAAGACTCATATCATAGTCTTTTAATAGCTCAAGACACCTCATTTGCTGGAGATTCAACTCCTTTTGAGTAAACATATATTAAAGGCTCTTATGATCAGAAAAGATGTCGACATAAACACCATAAAGATAATTCCAACAAATCGTAAAAGCAAAGACCATGGCTAATAATTCTAAGTCATGGGTGGGGTTGTTCTTCTCATGAACTTTTAATTGCCTAGAAGCATAGGCCATAACCCTACCATGTTGCATCAACACACAATCAAGACCGATAGGAGAAGCATCACAACACACCACAAAACCATCACTACCTTCGTGCAAGGTCAAAACCTAAGTCGAAGTCAATTTATCTTTCAACTTCTCAAAACTACACTCACAAACATTGGACTACAAGAACTTGACCTTTTTTAGGGTTAACTTTTTCAATGGGGAAGCTATCATGGAAAAACTCTACATAAACCTTCTATAATAATTAGCTAGACCCAAGAAGCTCTGAATATCGGTTGGAGTCGTAGGTCTAGGCCATTTCTTAACTGCCGCAACCTTTTGGGGATCTACCATAATCCCTTCACTATAGATGACATAAACAAGAAAATTTATGGCTTTTAACCAAAACTTGCAATTGGAGAACTTAACATACAAATGATAATCCTTCAAAGTTTGCAACATGGCATGTAGGTGATCTACATGCTCCTCCTCACTCTTAGAGTATGCTAAGATATCATCAATGAAGACAATGAAAAACATGTCCAAGAACGGATGGAAGACCCCATTCATAATATCCCTAAATATCGTCGGGGCATTGTTCATCCTAAAAGACATATTAAGAAACTCATAGTGACCATACCGGGTTCTAAAAGCCATTTTAGGGATATCTGCATCCCTAATCTTAAGATGATGATTACTCGATCTAAGATCGGTCTTAGAGAAACACTTCGCACCCTGAAGTTGATTAAACAAATCATCGATCCTAGGAAGAGGATATTTATTCTTTATAGTCACTTTGTTCAACTGACAATAATCAATGCTCAAATGAAGAAATCTATCCTTATTGTGCACGAACAACATGGGAGCACCCTACAGAGGAGCACTAGGGAGGATAAAACTTTTATCTAAGAGGTATTTCAATTGCTCCTTAAGTTTTTCAACTATGTCAGAGCCATTATATAAGGAGGGATAGAGATTGGACGAGTGGCCGGAACAAGATCAATTCCAAAATCAATTTCTCTATTAGGAGGAACACTGGGAAGATCATCGGGAAATATCTCGGGTAACTCATTAACCCAAGGTATGGATTCTAAGGAAAGCTCTTCCTAGTTAGAATTTTCAACTTGGACCACATGATACAAACACCCCTTTACAATCAACTTTCAAGCTTTAAGATAAGAAATGAATCTTTTATTAGGAACTGGAGAACCACTTTCCTATACAATGTTCGACTCATTAGTGAATTTAAACATGACCCTATAGGTCTAACAATCTAAGTAAGCAAAGAAAGAGTGCAACTAATCCATCCCCACTCTATTAAGTCAACAAGAGTATCCCTTTCACTAACAGATACCACACACCCTTATAGATCGGGTGAGAAAACACCGAGTCCCCTACTAAGGTAGAAATAGAAAAAAGAAATGACAGACTCTTGAGACCACAATTAAGATGCACAGCCGTATATGGGGTCACATAGGAAATACTAGACCCTGGATCAAGCAAACAATACACACCATGGAAAAAAGTCTCAACATACCCATGGAAACATCAGGAGATGCCTCAGAATCTTGGCGAGTAGTAAGTGCATACAAGTAGTTTCGGCCAGCGCCTGGGATAGAAATAAAAGCACAGGCAGACATAGAACCCTTCGATACAGGAGGAGGTAGAGTAGCAAAAGGGGCTGTATTGGCCCAAGAAGCTTCTATAGAGGGGCACTCACGCTGCATGTGCTCAACTTGACCATAATGAAAACACCAATTTCTCTCTTTCTCACACTGACCACGATGACTCTAACCATAGAATCTGCAAAGAGGTTGGAGTGGAGTCAATTAAGCACCACTAGTCTAGAATTAGGAACCTTCTTCTCATGACCCACCACTAAACTGAGATCAACCACAACCCAAAAACATTAGGTAAGGACAACAAACACTAGCCGAGGAGAACGAACCAGATATCCCTCACTTCTTTTGTGGCCACTAGGCACCATCTCCACTACTACTCCAGAAGGCCTAAACTTCTTACCTTGCATCTCACTAAGCTTAACTTGATTCATTTTATCATGCTCTACTTGTTGTAAATACAAAATCAACCTAGAAATATCCATGTTCTCAATCAAAAAGGCTACTTTGTTCTTGAGGAATAACTCACGGGACAATCTCGAGACAAATTTTTATATGTTAGCCCTTATGCTAGAAACCATCTCAGGAGCATACCTTTATAAATGATGTAATTTCAAGTTGTACTCTTGAACGGACATCCTCCCTTTCTTTAAGTTCACAAACTCTTCCGCCTTTGCTTCCCTTAACTCATGAGGAAAGAAGTGGTCTAAGAAAGTTATGGATAAATCCACCCATAAAGCCAGACTAGCATCAACACATATCGACAGCTCCTACCCTTCGTACCATTGGTACCTACATATTTTAATTGGTAGGAATAAATCTCAACACCCTCAACTTTCGAAGCATGCGTGATTCCATAAATCTTCTCTATTTCATCAATGAAGCTTTGAGAATCTTCCTCTACCTTCATACCCATGAACATAGGAGGGCTTAACCTTATAAATTGGCCAATTCTTATGGCCTTAAGAAGAAATGGTAGCCAGAGCACCATGCTCTGATTGAGAGGCCACCAATTAAGTCAAGAGGTTGATGGTGCGATGGAACTCCGCATTAGTAGAATTCCCTTGGGGGGACTGAGGAGAAGAGTCACTCTCATAAACAGGGTTGGTGGGTGGAACCCTATGAGGATGGCTAAGTGCCGTAGCCCTAGCCCAGGTCTAACTCTAGAGGTTAGATGAGCTTCATTCATAGGACCCTCAGTTAGGGCTAAAGTGTTTGCCTAAGTCTCAAATCTCCTTAGAGGCATAATTTGAAAAATGAAAACAGAATTAGAGGAATCTAAAAC
Organism: Capsicum annuum; assembly: GCF_002878395.1. Classification (NCBI taxonomy): domain Eukaryota; kingdom Viridiplantae; phylum Streptophyta; class Magnoliopsida; order Solanales; family Solanaceae; genus Capsicum; species Capsicum annuum. The sequence goes on along the minus strand of NC_061115.1, from coordinate 75,096,020 downwards.
CTTAGAGTTTATAGCTTGAGATTTAAACACAAGAAAGGGAATATTCCTAAGATGTCTCATAGCCTCCCTATTATAAGTGTGGCACGCTTCATACCCATAAAAGTAACTCTACATGGCATGATATTGTAAACACCCAATTGACTATTTTCTCTAATACCAACTCGACATGACCAAAATATCAGGCCATGTGATATGGGTACCCCAAGCTCACATGAATAAAAAATCGCCCGAACAATTTGACCCAATATCTTATCATACAATAAGAGTCGAAAGAACACTAATTCACAAGTTAAGATTTTGGAAATAATACCATAAACCAATATTAGATTCATAATATCTACCTCACAAACAAGTTTGTAGTTTTTCAAAATACCTCTATAAAAAACCAAAAGTCTACAAAGGTATATATCGGGACAAGCCCCCGACAATAATCAAACCGTGTCTTAAAAAGACCAAGTCGACAGATAAGAGGCCAACGGGTGCATGTATTCCAATATAAGGAACCTCACAACTTCAAGTCAATTAATGCTAGAGAAGAAAAAAATGCTCTGTCCCCTATGTTACGTTGGGACATAGCACCCAAAGATGGTTAGCAATTGGAATGCTAGGATGTCAGTCAAGGATAAGTGATAAAATAACATCATCAATTAAACATAAGTTAATATATCAAATTTTATTTCATTCACATACAAATCCATACATATAGATATATAACATGCTAATCTACATATCAAGGCTCATCATCATTCTCAAGCATTCATCTATTAGACATGAACTGGGAGACTCTGACCATCCATACTTATAGTTTCAACAATTCACATTATGCATAGGACTATAACCACATTCATATGCACTTAGACATGAGACATTAACCATGCTTACTCATTCATTAGCCAAGGACTTTAACTGTATATGCAATCATTCAAACAAGGGGCTCTAGTCACACACACATCCAATTGGACATAGGACTTCAACCACATGTCTACACATTCAATTAGGCATGGGACTTTGACCTTATGCTTACACATTAGGCAAGGGACTCTAAACTCATGCTATGCTTAGACTCTAACCACAAGTTGTTCTATTCGGCGAGGTTCTATAACCTCAAGAGATCTCTTTAAGAAAAGGACTTTAACCTTAAGCAATATCATTGGGAAAGGGACTTCACCCTCAAGCCATTTATATAGAAAGGGACTTCAATATAAAGCCATCATATAAGGTAAGGGACTTTGACCTCAAGCTATCACAACTATCAATAGTTAGTATTTAGGACTTTAACCCTTTGCCCATACATCAACATACATTGAATACAACCTTTAAGGAATTTAACCACTTTAGCTAATTCAATACTATACACGACCACATAGTCTGTATGGGAGACTTTATTGGTCAACCATCTTAATAGGTCAATGCCTTCACTTAATTCAACATACAAAGCAAGTTATGGTCATCAATAACCATACAACAATTCTTTACCACATTCTCACCATACTTGAGTTCAATCCATAATTTAAGTCCATTTTTATGTCTAGAGACTTTACCCTTTCATTAGCCACCAACCAAGGTTATCAATTTAATCATACATGGTTTATAATTCTTATAACACATCATATATCATTCATCCATATTAAATAGGAAATTGCCCTAGTTCAATGCATCATTAACATATGACTAGACAACTCACTTAGATATATTCACAAAAACCTTGGGTGCATACCTTCAAAAAAGCTATTTCCATGGTATATATTATCAAGATTATGGTTACTCTAAGACCCTCATGTTTATCTACATACAAAAACCACCCACAAATGTAATTCATAATCAATATCACATATAAATATAAGTTTAAGCAAGATTTAATATTATACATCATTAGGAAACAAAACCCCTTTAATTTGATATCAAAACCACCATGTACACATAATAATAAAAGTTGGAAATACACGGGTTTAGAGATATTTAAAGAGGGGAAGAGATACATGCGTTGAATAAGATGACACACCAATAATCTTGGATCTTTCTTTCTACTAGATGTGCTCCCTCCAAATCGTAGCCTTTAATCTTGATTCAAGAATCTTTTATAGTGGTTTGGAGTGTTTGAGTCTTGTAAATTATTGTTTAGGAGACTGAAATACCTTATATAGTAAGAGAGATTAATGTTTTAGGCAAGGGAAATAACCACAAGGCCATAAATTAAAATCTAAAAACTATCTTTATCCAGGGGTATGACTCCCCCATATGACTCTCCTAGCAACTATACCCTAAGGTACGAGTGGTTCCCTAACTCATACCATAGGCTTCTCCTAGGTCAACCATACTATTGTGAGTATGAGTGGGCACCCTTCAGTCATATCCAAAGGGTACAACTCACCCCTAACTCTTAAGCTTCACTCATGACAAAAACAGTCCCATTGGTTTGAGGCGTCTCTCTATACAGTTAAGTATTATACTACTCATATGCCTTGGTTACGACCAAAGAGAGGTTATGTCATATAGGAAATAGTATGATACCTTCATGGAATGATCAAGTTATAAAATTGGAGAGAAAGGTAGGTACGAGTCGTGACCAAGGGTACAACTCAAGTCACCAGTCGTACCCAACTTAGAGGCACAAAAATGATGTTTTTTCAATGGTTCAAGTCTAGGTGTTTCATATATCATCTACTCCTTCTTGTACTGATCTGCAGAAGTAAGTTCCTAATCCAATTGATCATATACCACTTGATGAAGTCATGGTTGAGGATAATAGAAATTTTGAGATGGGATTGGTTATCCCACCAAATAATATCACTTATTAAAGAAGACTGGCACGAAAGGCGAAATCTTTTGCTTGGATTTATTATTATATGGTATTAGTGAAACCTTCTAGTAATATTACTTATCGTAATTGGAGATTATATGGCTTATTATCATCTATCTTCCTCTTATCAAACCTATATAAGCTATTTTTTAGATATCCATGTAAGGACTTGATGTTTGTGAATTATTTATTTTTATGTGATTTGACCATCTTACCTGATTTTGGGATTTGGAGATATTTGGATCGATTTAAAATCTGATCCAGAATGATTTGTGCTATTTTATGGGTTTTAGGTGTTAAAAACATCTTATAGTTGACTTTGGTCAATATTTATTATTTTACATGTCGAATGGAAAAACAAACAACACCAGCAGATCTAGAATATTGATTTTGGGTTGGTAGAATAGCTTGTCTCATTTTATGGATTTTATATTGTATTTTGACCCTCAATTCAAAAGATAGTGAAATTGAGTCTCGAGGATCAGTTTTATGAAAATAACCTCTTTTTGAAAATCTAATATTCTCATTAAGTCCGGAATATCGAATTTAAAAAGGTAGTTATAATAACCCTTTATTTTATTTTGTTGATTCACATGCATTTTCAAAATTTCAAACCTTTCTATAATAGCTACAGATTATTTATGACTTACAAAAATTGTTTGCTCAGTTATCGGACAGTTCGTTCTGATTTTTGGCTCATTTCTCTATCTTAGAGCTATCGATGTTTAGGATTTGTTATCAGGCCAAAGCACCTACTAGATGACCTTGGATGAGAATTCTATAAATGTCATCACCTCTAGAATGTTAATTTTAGCCTAAAGGGACCCTTGGCTTGGGTCTCGAGGCTTTTGGACACATTTTGGGCTATTAGGCAGATTATGTGAAGAATGAAACTATAGGTGCAGGCTCCACACTTGGTTGAAACAATCTCAGATTAAACTTTTGATGATTCCATTGAGTCTAAAATGTCAAATTTTATATGGTAGCATATTTTGTTTGAACGCATTGGGTTCTGAATGAATCTTAATCACCCGGTAAAAGTCCATTCTGGACTTGGCAAAAATCTTGTGCTAGGCACCTGATAAGACCACTTAAGCACCTATTAGGCTACTTTAGTGGTCCTGGCCTATTGGTAGTGGTGCACTTTAGCACCCAATGGCGGCTAAAGAGGGCACTGCTTTAGCACTATTGGGGCCACTTTAGTGGCACCCGCGAATGATTACTAGACTGCTAAAGCGGCCGTGTTTCCACTTAAGCGGTAGGTGCTTTAGCTCCTAGGTGTCTATTTTAGAAATACCTGTAGCCCTTTTAATTCCATTTTCTCCACCCAATTTTCCATCATTTTTACACTAAGTTGGAATATCTAATAAAAGAAAAAGCGGGAAATCATTCATGTAAGTTGAGGTAAGTTAACCTAACTCTTCTTGATCATTTCCCATTACTTTTACCTTTAAATTACATCCTAATTCTTGGTAAAATTCTTAGAAATTAGATCTTAAATTCCTAAACTTTGAGGGTTAATTTGAGACTCGATTTGTGATCCATTTGTTCTCAACTTTTGAGCATGCATTTCTTATCTTTCTAGTGATCTCATGATGGGCTCAATTTTTATGTTCTATTTGCGGTCCCCATAGACCCATTCTTGACTCAAAATTTGATTTGACCCTTATTATAGCAATATGGGCATTATTTTACTCCTAATGATGTGTAAATTATAATTTTAATAGCATGATGACATTTTGGGATCATGGAGTGAAGACGGATGATTTGTGGATGATACAAGCGTATAGTTCAGCATCGAGGTAGGCTTATTAAATATGTTACATATTAGATAGGGATGCTAGGATATGATTTTGGATAGAATGTTGTGATGTAGTCTAATTTATGAGTTTGGGGGAAAGAAGGGTAATTGAATCTTAAGATAAAATACTTATTAACTTCTATTATTGTATTACCTTAGGTTGCCAGCATGTTAGACATAATTGAGACTAAGAACCAGTAGTATAATTTTAGTATGTTACTCGGTAGATTGAGATGGTTTTTCCCTGGATTGTGATGGTATGGTTATGGTAGATATGTATTATTGGGGCTAAGGTCGTGATTGTGTTATGGTTATATTGTATATGTACTAGTGGGCCCAAGGCCATGGTTATCATATTAGTTGAATACCAAAATGTATTTTATCCTTATAAAGGACATGACCATAGTTTATAGATGTTTTAATGCTTATGATTATATTATTTGGATACTAGTGATGGTATGTATAGCTTCGGTACATCCATGATCCCTATAAGGATAAATGGTACAATTCCAACTAAAAATAGCATTTTATTACTTTTTTTTACTAAAAATGGATGTAATTCTACTTTTTACTTTTAAAATGGATTTCTTCATAAATGGGAATTATACCATCTTAATGAATAACTTATGAGACTTTCAGACTAACAATGATGTTTTAGAGATTTGATTGAAATAGATTTTGGTCCACAGTTTTGTTACTACTATTTTCCCCAATCATGAGAGATTTTGGCCCTCTCTACACTTTATGATGTTTTAGTCCCGCAGTTTACTTTGGGAATGGTTTTATTAACTTACACTCTTTTAGCCACAGTTCTAGCCTCTGTATTATATATATATATGTGTGTGTGTGTGTGTCTGTGTGTGTGTATACATGTGGTACTTGACAAAGTGGATTGATGATGATGATGGTTATTGGAAATTCTGGATTGGGATAGGTAGGGTATACGGGTACTCCCGAACCCCTTAGGGGCCTCTTCATTTATGATTCATAATTTCAAAGAAGAGAGGTCATTGTAGGTCCTACCTTTGTGAGTCATCGAGATATAGAAGGTGTATACACTGAGTTACATTATAGTACTTAGAATTGTTATGGTATTATAGTATTATGGATCCTCTTTGGATTCATCCTTGCATGTGCATTGCCTATCACAATATGTGTCACCCTTATGGGGGGTTGCATCGATATGTCATGATAGTGTTTGCGCTATGTTATATATGTGATGATTGAACCTTCTGGGTTATAGGGCCTAATTTAGGTACTGTTTGTTTGGGCTAGCCGATTACTTTATATTAGTGTTGTTATTCTGATTCACTCATGGTAGGTTGATTATTACACTGCTATTGATAATTGATATATGATTTTGATTTCTTTATCTTACGATTATTTTATTATGTATGATCATCCCATGGATAGGCGTTATGCTCTTAGTTAGCTGATTATTTTAGCTTTAGTTTCTACTTGATTTGGATGCCTTGATATGTTTGTAGGACTACTTAGGTTGTACCTTTGATTTAGCCTTATTCTTATATATATGTATATCTATCTATGTATAGTCATGGTATTGCTGTATATCTCTCCCTTCAATCATTTATTCATGTTGTATATCAAATCCTTAGACTTGCATACTATTATATATCCTCCTTATTCTCTTTATTTTTTATTGACCAGAGATATATGGTATAATGCCTAGGTTCCTAAGTATGTCTAGAATAGGATAGTTAGTCTTTATTAACCCTTTAGCTTTATTATGTTTCTTTTTCTGCTAGTTGGGTGTAGTTTAAACTCCTGAATATATGTTATTTATATTTATATAATATTTGGAGATTAGTCGATAGTTCCCTACTAAATACCACATGTTTGGTAATCATACTATACTTTTAAATCCTGCAGATCATAGTATGGGTTCTCACTATTATGGTGTGCGTAGTTCAGAGTAGCTATGGTTCATAGACATAGGGTGAGCTCTTGGCATTGAGAGTATTACCTTTTTCTCTCTTTTGAACTATTCTAGTCTCTATCTTATATTCTATAATGAGTTGTATCAATATATTCATTTGGTACTTTATTTTGTAGTCTTGTAATATTAGAAGATCTTGTGCTGATTCCACTAGGTTTTTGGACTATCTTGTGTATTTTAGCCTTTTTACTATATTTATTCTATTCCACATTTTCCTTTTTTTCTTTTGGTAGTTCATTACTAGTAGTTCTGAACTATGTGTTGGCTTACCTACTGATAGAATATAGTATCATGACCTGAGAAATCAGGTTATGAAAAATAGGTATGAGATCTAGGTTGTATTAGTGTAGAAGAGTTAAGTTTCTTGTTGAGTCTTGTGGATCAGTGAGGAGACATTTGTAACATTCTTCGAGAGGGTGTAAGGTATTCTTAGGAAATTATGTTCTTTATTTTATGAGCCTCAAGTATGCTCCTTGGCTCTAGTTTGACCTAAACGGATGATGCGAGGTTGATAATAGATGTGGATGGGACTTTAACACGTACTTCTAGAGATTTAGTTTAGCATCATACCAAGGAGTCAGGGATAGATGTTGAAGATATTCAGCATCAATCAAAGGATTTAGGGCTATCCTAGGCTCCGTTAGAGTTTTCAACTGCTTCATCCTTTTAAGATTCAGCATTGGTGATCCTAAGTCTTTTTGTGGATATCTTACAATCAGGGATAACACTTGGTTCATCGAACAGTTCCCAGGCCAGAGTAGGGTTTGTTGGTCTTTAGCAATGTTCTTTGTCAATTTTAGAGTATCGGATTAGGTTTCTTGTATGGGCTAGGCATATTCCTATTCTATATCCTTAGAGCATGAAATTATGTTTGGATTTATTAGGAGATTAACACTACCACTCTATTTAGCATCAGAGCATATAATAGCACTTAGGTGTTCCTTCTCTCACCTTGTTGATCATGTGAGGGCCACAAAGAGCATGTATTAAGACTTTTGGAGGTGGCTGTAAGAGGCAATGCCATTAGTATAATATTATTGGTATTTCATTCAAGAGTGAGGATCCTCCCAGTGGAGGTCAGCTTCACTTGTATCCTATCAATTTTATGTATGTTCATTTCACATTAGTCATGGAGACCACAATGGGAAGAGTTCTCATTGGACCTTATGAAGTATCCAGTATTGGTTTTCAGGACATGGAAGCTATTCTAGTTAGGATAAGAAGTATCTCAGAGTATTCTAGGAGCTTATGGGACACTAGTCTAGAGAGTTCCCCAGATGTGAGTTGGTTGTTTAGATTGCGAGAGCATATATTTCTCACCATCCTAGAGTCTTGAGGTGTGCTATGATTGTAAGGAGGATGGTCATTTTAGTAGGGTGTTCCCTTGGTGTTAGTTGGCCAACCAGTTGGGGTCAGCTTATGTTTTTTTATAGGTTAGGGCATCAATAGTTTGTTATGACTACAAAGAGATTGGTCTCTGGTCTAGAGAGTGTCTCTGACTTGGTATTATTAGTCATTCAGCTTATTCAGATCAATCTCATAGTGTTGGGTCACCTTTTGTCAAAGGCAGCGTGTTTAGTGCCACAGTTGGTAATTCAAATGGTCAAGCTGAGTTTAGACCTATTCAGATTTATTCTACCATGAACCCATTAGGCATGTAACTTTGGATTTTGTTGTGATAGGTCTGCTTTTATTTCATGCCTTTACCTTTTCATTTATGTGTATGGAGTTCTTATACCCACGATAATTGTATGCCTTGGTAGGTTCATATCGATTGTTCTGTGCCTTGTTATAGAGGTCATAATTATATGAATGTCCTAATAGAGTATTTCTTTTAGTAGTGGATAGAGTGGATCAGTATTAATATTTTTCCTATGGGTGTAGCACTCGGGTTTGAGTCTTATTTACTTTGGCATATTAGCCTTCTTATGGCCTGGGCGGTACATGTTATTGATTTTCATTTTGGGGTACCACCTATTTTTTATACCAATGATTATATTCCTGTCATTATTATTGCCATTATTTGATGTTTATCAATTCTTGTTTGGCAGACGACTAGACTAGCAGTATCTAGCTATAATTTCCCTTCCTCACTATTCTTATTTATTGGCTTGGGACCCTAGCTTAGTTGGATGATTTCTCTATTGTAGCAAAGTGAGGTTAGTTATTTTCTTATTTAATTAGTAAGGTTAGACCAGTTGTTGAGTAGGTTATGGTAGTGAAGGTATGTTGGCATTTTATGGTTCTGTTATGGTTCTAGAGATGGCAACAGGCTATACTGTCCATTTTTGGGTTTGTGATTCTTGGAATTGCCTCTTGGATTGTAGAGATTTTAGCATTGGTTACTCCTCTCTATGTAACCCATTTTTAAGGTTGAATAATTTGGGGTGTGGACTTCTGATTTAACAATTTCATCATCTGATAGTGGTTTTTATATTTATATTGAGAGGTCTTTAGTTAGTCTATCAAGTTTGTTGGCTTCGTCTCTTGGTGATAGCTTTGATCTTGTTAGAGTTGGGTATTCCATTCTTGTTGTGGTGCGGTTCTTTTTCTAGTGGAGTTAAAGAGCTGGAGATAGGTGTTCTTTCTTATGACTGTTTTTATCACGAACCGAGACTACCAAATAGTCATAACACGGTTCTAAGAGTCACAAGTGACCCCAAGCTAACTCATGGTCTGGAATAACTCTAAGAATACTAAAAATATGTAACGAAATACTTGACAGAAGCTAAACTAGAGTAACTGATGGAAATAGTAGTAATGTAATTTAGAATATCCACTAACACTGGAAATAAAATTATCTAACAACCAACATGCTGAAAATCTAAACATCGTTTTGAAAGCCTCCAAATAATTTGTTGGGACAAGCCCCCAACTAACTCTAACTAAAAGAAATTAAAAGTATGCGAAAAATAAACACTGTTAACTAGTCCTTAAATTATGAGGACTCACCGAAAAATATTGTTAAATGTGACACGGGAACGTGCTAAGTATGATCGAGTACTAAGTATCTGAATGTATATTATGAGATAATATAGTGCATGAAAGTATGTGATCAGTATTGTAAATATACTAAGTATGTGAAATGTGAAACTAGCTAGTCAATGATAACGCTCAATCTACAGCTCTCGTGGGAGTGTAAAGCGGTCGTTAGCAAATATAGAACCCAACCTGGGTTGGGTATCGATCCCACAGAGAATAGCTTGGCCAACAAGCAAGAGAAATTACTAGACTTTTAGTGCAAGTCTCGTAGGAAAGGGGGGATTGTAGTATGTAACCAAAACAAGAATGTAAGAACTGAAAATAGCAAAATAAAGAGAGATTGTCACGTGTGTTGTAAACAATGAGAATTGAGGCGTTGGGGTTATGTCCACCTTCTGAGGTATACGTCTCTATTGGCTATGAGTGTGTAGAGTCTTGACATGTAATTGCTTATAGAGAATTGTAGTCGATGGTAAATCCAAGCGTCTCTCGACCTAAACAAGGACTATTTCACTTTAACTCTCTCGAGCTTAAAGCGTGACTAACGGTACGAATTCTCCAAGAAGTTAGTCCAGGTACGGCACTAGCTTTTTAATAGGAAAGGGTGTCCTACTACCTTGACATTATCTCTTTTCCAGACAAATAACTTTTCTCTCGAACAAGTCAGATGTTAGACTGGCGTTGGTCTATGCGTCTTCTTTTCTAGACAAATAACCTTTCTCTCGAACAGGTTAGATGTTAGAATGGCGTGTTCTTGTGTTTGAACCGCAAAGAATGTAGATTTAAGATGAAGAGAATAATGATATAAGCAATATACTTGTCTTGAACTCACAAACTCATAGCTATAGATAGTAACTCATTCGGCTTCCATAACCCCAACTAAGAGATTTAGTTACCCATGAATGCGAAGGATATCACGTTTTGCATGGTGGATGGCGTGAATAGTAGGTGTTTGGCGTGTGGTTTTAGTGATTCCGTAGCAAGTAACGATTCTCTTGTTGTGGAATTTAAGAGTAGAAGAATGAAGAATTGAGAATGGGTTGTAGGAAGATGTCTTAATTGTAAGGAGATGAATGAATTGTCAGAATGTCTCCCCCCTCCCTTCCTTTAAAATCTCTAACATGATAGGGTATTTATAATACTCCTATCCTACTCCTCCTAAACTAATAAAATAAATAACCAAATCCTAATATACTAATGAAATCCTTGACCCAATTGTACTAGGGTAAGGTTACAAAATTATAATCCAAATAGAATGATGAAACACATAACCTAATTGCACTAGGTTAATGTATTATGGCAAAAATCCAGCTTTGTGTCTGTAAGTCCCAAAGTCTTCAGAAATGCTGTTTTAGCCCGGGACAGATTTTCCATGCAGCAGATTTAGTCCTTTATGCGTCCAGCTCCTTTCCATCTCGTTTGTGAGCTTTCTTTTGCGTCAAGTAAGCCATAAATTGCTGTATTTTGCATCATTTATACCTGAAACTTTCCTAATCACATTTGTTAGCTCATTTACAGGAAAAAGGACTAAAAGTGTACGAAATAGATAATTAGTTCTCGAAACTAGGCTAAAATATGGGCAAAATATATTGATATAGGTGCGTAATTTCGCCTATCATCAGTCAATCTAAACATGAATGCATGAAACTTGATAAGATGAATGGAAGACCAAGTATAAAATGTACTATATAAAATTGAATAACTGAATACAAGGTCATGCATATCTAAACTGAAGCTTAAGATAAACATAAACTGATGATTGTGGAAGCTAACAATAACCAACATACCCCAATCTTAGCGAATAGGTATCCAACCTGTAACCTCAATTAAAAGGGTTCTAGTACCTTGTCAAGGGTACCAGCACTGGGTGGCATGGATTCACTAAACTGATATACCAAAAGACTAGGGTAGCTTGTCTTAACTAACTGGTCACCCCTTATACCCTATGATGGTATCGTATTTCTGAAACTTAGGGACTTCTACTAAAGGTTTCAAACTTTAATTGATGGGTGAGTCTTCATCCTTGCATTTGCTCGGTACTAAGTGCCACTTCCAATGTAAAGGCACAAAAATTGATATATTCTCAATATTGTAGTATTATTGAAAGTAGAAACATATGCATAATCTGAAGTGCTCAAAACATGTCAACTAATAAATGCATGAATTCCTAGGTATCGAGTGTTCATAACCCATAAGCTCTGTCTAATACAACTAAATATAATAATATTTTAAAGCTGATCATAATAGAGTATTTCACAAAATTAAATCCAAACTCAATAATTTATCAATAATAAGGAAACTCGTGATGGTGTATATGGGAATATGCAAATCTTATGGGAAAATATATACTAATGGTTTAATTCAAGAATTAAACTAAAATTCCAAGGAAACTTATCATTATCCTTGAATCATAGGTGAAAGAGTGAATTTAAACATGAGAGTTTGAATACATCTTTAGAACTCAATGGGTGGAAGGGACGGATTGATGAAGTCCTACATACCTGGAGGTGTAAGCCTTGGAGAAATCCTTGGAGTTTGTGCTTGAAGTTGAGAAACCCTACTTTTCTATTTGCGAAAATAAAACCACCACCTTTTACTAAGAATCGATTGATTTTGAGTTTATGAGGTGTTAGGGTAATATTAATTCCTAATAAATAGTCTAGCATTACCTAAATAACATGGGTTTAGGGTCAAAAGAATAGGGAAAGACGAAAAATCCCTTCCTAAAATATTCAAGAAATTTTAGGAAACAGTTGTCATAGCTAGAGTAACGACTCGTTATGTCTGGTAATAAGTCGTGACCTGAGTACATAAGTTGTGGGTTCTTTCTATTACGACAACGGCTCCTCTCCCGATGACTTGTTAGGCCTGATAATAAGTCATCAAAATGGTTGTTTCCAAGGGGATGAACTTTTGGATCATTACTGTTGTGACAATGGGTCCACACATAATGACTTATTTACTCCGACAATGAGACATATGTTGGACTCTTTTCCACTGGTCTGAAATACTTTGTCCTTTAATTGTATGGGAATGAGTCTAGGCTACGACTCGTTGTGTATAACAACGGGTCATTGCTAGAGCCATTTTCACTGGTAGTTTAACAGTGCCTTAGAAAATTTTCCATAACTTTTTACTACGATATCGGACTAAGGTGAGACTAGCGGCATCTTAAAGATAATTTAATGGCCTATATTTTTGGGGTCTAGAGATTAAACACTTAGGCAATTATAGTTTTCTAAGTTGGTGGATCGATTATTCATTGTCGAGATGGAGTATTGCATTGATAAGCTTCTGACTAATGTTTCGTATCTCTATGTTTCTAGAGTTTTGGTTATTGGTGTAGTTTGTAGCCTTTGTGTGCTCTTGGGTATGCTTTGGTGGTTCATTCCCTTCATTAAATATGGAGTTTATTTCTTGTGTTTTCAGTTGGTGACTTGTCTCCTATTGTAATTTTATTCTTCAGCTATGTTTTGGTTTTGATTCTGGCATGATTTAGTAAGGATATGTCTGATTTGGATAGTAAGGTTGATTGAGTATTTAAACTTAGTTTAGAATTGTTGGCTCAGCTTCAAACTTGACGCCTTAGGATGGCGATATAGATGTTATGATGGATTTGAAGTGTGGATGTTTGCCTATCTTTAAGTTTGGTTTGGTTTGGTTATTTGAGATTGAGCACTTCAGCATTTGTGTTGAGATTTTAGTGGAAAGTTGTAGAGTTTGGATGTAGCCTTCCTTTTTAGATTTGTCTCAGTTTTGATTTCATCTATAGGATGGCTATGCCTACTTCATGTCTACCTATTTGGTCTTCTTCAATTTAAATAGATTTTGGTTGATCCGTCTTTATATGGTGGTCCATTGGAACGATAATGGTTCCTTCAACTTTGACCATAGTTTTTAGTTTTCATCAGAAATTTTTGATGATCTACTTAGTAGGAGTAGTATACGTAATATACATTGGTTGGATTTAGCATGGCTTCATCCTCGATTGATGGGACATCTTGATCTTAATTTTTTAGTGGTGAGTGGTTGTGCTTCAGATTCCTGGAAATTAGTTTTGAGGGTTATACGGACTAATTATAGCATTGACATAGATTGCATACCATTGTTATCTATATTTGTATGCCCAGGTAGCTCATTAGGGGCTTATTATCATACTTGCCATTATGGATTTTCAGTGGATCAATTTCAATTGTTCGAGGTTAGTATGATAGAGTTGCGTGGGTAGGACTTAGGTGACTTTTTGCTTAGTTTGGAGTGGACAGAAACTTTGGAAAGGCAAAGAAGGTTATATTTTGATTTGGAGTTGGTTGCATCACTCTTACCTTTGTTTAATTTTGGTTTCAATGAGTTTCTTTTGATATTATTGGTATTGGTGTGGTATCAGTATGTTGTGGTTTGAATTTGCATGCATCAGGCTTCCTCAATTTAGTTGGAGGCAAGTTGGTGGTTGAGGTTGTGTATTAGTTATTTGAGAGTGACGTTCTGAATTGGTTTGAAAAGGGATACCTTTGGCAAAATCCTTTGGAAGCATTATTTCTTCTTGGAGGTTATCTAGAAAATCGTGCTTCGGGCATGCATTCCCAGTACCTCGTCCCTTTGAGTTTTCATGATTTTTCTGTCCATTGACTTTCATGGATGAAAGTCTCTTTTAGTAGTGGATATAGGTGATACGTAGCACTTGCGATATGTTTTGTGTGTGTGGATTGGACCTTTAAAATTATGGGGCATGGTTTAAGTATTGTTTGTCTAGGCTAGCTGATTACTTTACATTGTTTTTGTTATTATGATTATGTCAAGACCCAAACCAGGGGCTGGCTGTGACAAGTATCTCAAGTCTATCGTGGACCAGAGACCACCCCCTTTTGCCTATTCAAATAGAACACAATATAGCAACCACCCCTAGTCAAGCCCCAGTGCGTGTAGCCGCACAGACTGGAGAATGATCATAACATATATGCACAGGGGACTCAAACCTCTCGGTCATACATTAAGGGTGATATGAACACCCGATAAAAAGTAAGGGTGACTTAGACACCCGACAATTTAGACCCCTCACACTAGCAAATGTGGTTTTCAATATTTGTCCCACATGACCTCCACCATCATGGCTAGCTACACAACCCCCTTTAAGACCAATTAAAAATATTAAGCACGTATCCCATTCATTAATTCAATGAGTCATTCATTACGGCAATATGAAATGACATCGTCAAACTGACTATAGCTTGCAAGTGAATGTCAATATGCCAATAGTAATGGGACTCTGACCCATTAACCAATAAGACTCCGACCCATTTAGCCAGCTGGGACTTGAACCCGTCAGCCAATAGGAATGCAAAATATTTAGGCAATTGGGACTCAAACCCATCAGCTGATAGGACTTCAAAATATTTAACCAATTGGGACTCTAACCTATTTCTAAATCAAACCATGGCCATAAAGGCCTTTCAAACCATTTATGTTTCATTAGCCTTTTTATGCAATTGTCGTAATTCAAGAGTAGTTCAATGTGCATATACTCATATTCAAAACCAATTTCACAAGGTTGGGTTGAGGTCATACAAATTTCAATATTCAAAACCATCAATTTGGGGCATCCATGACCCCTATCCAAATTAACCACACCTATGCGCCCCAATAGTTAAAACTATCAATTCAAATCATGAATCATTCATAAAAGCCATGGGAAAAACATTTAAACAACCATTTTCCAAAACAATCAACCCAACATTCAAAACCCACATCAAAATCATGTGAATACCAAATTTAGGGAGAGTGATACAGGGCTTAATCAGCAAGAAATTTAGAGAAGAAACCACCCTTGAGCCCTAAAATACCAAATTCTTGAAAGTGTAGCTTTTTCTTTAAATGAGGAATTTGAGAGAATAGAGGAAAGAAATTATTTAAGTCATTAGGGGTTATCGGGTCCCTTAGGGTATTTTAGGCCGTGGGTCTCAATTAAGAAAAGAGGGAAATGACCCTAGTGGCCTTAATAAAAACACTAAAAATTGTCGCCAGTGACCACGAGTGACCTTACGAGTCGTTACCACAACTCATATTCAGAGCAGTACCTGAGGGAATCCTTACTGGTCATGTCATAATTTTCCCATATGACTCGTTGACTAACCATACAACTCGTCTTGTCATAATTGTGATTACAACAGAAAATATGGGCAATCACAGTGGTAAGACCATGAGCCCTACTCTATGACTTATAGGGTATCACCATGACTCATCTAGTCTCAACCATAGTTAGGACAAAAACTTAGGGAACTCTTGAATAACTTACTGGTCAGTCTGCGATTTATACATTACAACTCATAATGAGTCTTTACTACTCGTTAAGATCAACTTGTACTCAAGGTAGAAACAAATACAACCCTCATTGGTCGCCTTAAGATTAGGGTCCTATGACCCATAGTGACATTTTATGACTCCTATGGTGAGTCGCTACTTGGGCAGTACACTAAAATGTCAAGAAATTTTTAAGGACAAAAATTTAGGGTGTTACTTTCTCCCTCCTAGGATCATTCATCCCGGAAAGATGAGAGAGGGAATGCATTAGCAGGATTTAACACAAAACACAACCACACTTTCCTTTAACAAAGATAGAAAACAAAGATATTAAGGAATACAGATACCATAAGCAATATTATCCAAAGCGAGAAACAAGAATGGATATTTTGACCTCATGTCCTATCCATCTCCCCAAGTTATTCCCTTCACTCCAAATAAAGCATCTAGTAAGCCATACATATAATTGCGTTTATCCACTATGCTTTGCAACTATGAACACAACACTTCACCATTTTAATCTTCTAATTCCCCCGCAAAACACATAACTTCAAAGGCCTGAGTATAACTGTGTATTTTCTTTTATGTTAAATCCCAACTCAGGGTTAAAGGTACTAATCGTAAGATATAGTACCCTATACTTGATGCCACTCCAATGATACTAATCTATCCCATCACTATAATAAAAAAACCTCAGGTCTTAAATCAAGGATGACTTTATATTAGAGAACATCCACTCTCGTATCTATAGCACCACTACTCTTTGATAGCCACTACCATACTACCAAAAGAGGGTCACCATGGAACTAGAGTATAAGCATTAGGGATAGGAGGGTTACTTTGAAATTATGACTCCTATCCACCGTACTACTCAAAATGAGACCTCTGAAATGAGACACGATTCACTAAGCCCAAAATACTTCATCACCTAAATCATATGTAAAGGTTTGTTCTAGCATAAACATAACCTAGCCTGAGTTTTTCGGATTGGGAACAACAAGAAACTTGAGTGCATTAATCATGGGTCATATAACATAAAGCTGAGAGTTATATATTCAAGAAGTAGGATAGGGATTTCCGCTTAAAACTATTTTCTCTCATCCTAAAGACTAAGAATGGTTTTGAGTTTGCATAAATAGAATCATTTTTGGTTGGGACATGAGATAAAATAAATTGGTAGCAATTAGAACGTATATTTGCTTATAACAAAGCATAAAGTGAGACATGAGTTTATAGGTCACGGGCATCATAACATAGAGCTAAAATATATGGAATATTGGATTTTCATGAATCATTATTTCTTCTAGTTCAGGCGTTGGAGCATGCACATAATCTATCGAGAAAACTTGGACCTTATGCATAGGCACAATTTGAATACGTGAGACATTGGTATAATGTCCTATTTAACTGAAGTAAGTTGAATTTGCTAGAGTGAGAGTAGATTTATCATAACTCTTCCCTAAAACTCACCATCACTAGAAAATTTAAGATCAGCCTCAGTTCACTACCTCCCCCTTGGCAAAAAGGTCACCGCCCTATACTTGCATACATACCCTTTCATTAACCTATAAGTACCACACTCCACACCATGGGGTACCACCATACACTTGAATGCTAATTTTCCCCCAATACCTACAAGATGAAGTCTCTACTCTTCATAGATATTAATTTAATCTGTTGTTAGGCTCTATAGATATCACCCTATAAGTCAGATTCTCATGAACGTTCACATCCACATTTCTTAACCCATAACAAAACCTTTAATCGCATTACCTCACAACATAATAAAATTCCAAAGACTGCACCAAGGGCTCACATCATCTATCTATATTCTCCTTAATTCATCTTTGAAGAACACCATATAAAAACTTGCCAGACTTTTCCATAATAAGACATTAAATAACAAGAAAGGTACACATAATACTTACATACTTAAAACCTTATCTAACAAGAGGCCACCTAGGATTCAATATATTTTTATAAAATTAATAATCTTATCCACTTAATAACTTTGTCTCGATTCATCGCTTCAACACCAGACCTCTAGTATATATATATATATATATATATATATATATCATAATTACCCACTCCAATATTTTATAATTTATCAACCTTTTCTTTTCCACACATTATGTCAACCCTAGTAATCTATTCCACCAAATCTTGAATCACTATCCTTCAACTACATTATTATCACCATTATAGCCACCTAAGGTTCAAACGTAGGCTCTAGTAACAATCATGCACCACCAATGAAATTCCTGCATAATATACTAGTCCATCTGGTAGAGAAATCAACATAAAATTCCTTATTTATCTTAGCTACATCCCACAAGTGCATTCTTCTTCATAACCAGGTAAATTGATTAGCTATAGTCTATACACAACCGAAGTGACCCATTTTTTATATGCATGAAAAGGAAAAAAGCACCCCACGGTGAGAAAATAAGACGCATGAGACCCTTATCAAGAATATCCTTTAATTGCTATTTTAAGTTCTTTCAACTTAGCTGGAGCCATTCTATACAGAGGTATAGAGATGTGACAGGTATTCGGTACAAGATCAATCCCGAAGTCTATTTTTTTTCCAGAGAAATACCAGGAAGGTTATCAGGAAACTTATTGACTATAACGATTTATTACAAAGAGGGGACCTCACTATTAGAATCCTTAACTCAAACTACATGATATAAACTCCCTTTGGAAATAAATTTTTGTGCTTTAATATAAGAAATGAACCTCCTCTTGGGTGCTAGTGAACTACCTTCCCACTTAATGTATTTCATTTTGGAATTGAAAACTAACCCTTTGGGTTCTATAATCAAGAGACGCATCAAAGTCCAACATATCCAGCTCTATCAAATCCATGAATGTCTCCCTTCCACAGGTATATACCACACAATCGCAAAAGACTTTTCTAGCCACAACAGAGTCATCCACCGATGTAGACACAAAAAAGGGATCGAAAATGCACTCAAGGTCAAAACCAAAATAAACAACCACATATGGTTTCATATAAGATAGAGTAGACCCTAGGTCAAGCAGATAATACACATCATGAGAGAAAAGGTATAACGTACCCATGAAAACATCAGGAGATACCTCTGATTTCTAGTGGGTGCCAAGAGCATACAGATTATTCCAAGCAGTGCCAACGCAAGAAGTAGCACTCTTTGGTGCAAAACATGAAAAAGTGGCATCGAAAACCTTATTAGCTCTAGTAGCAACACTAATGAAGGGGACTCATGAATAACTGGATCATAAAGTACTAGGCCATTCAGAAGAAAGAGGCTCAAAACTTTAAGCTGACTCATGAATAAACTAAGAACCACCTATCACTATGCAAAAAAAATAAAAGTGTCTCGGTTCCCTGCATCGCATGGGGATAAAACATCTGGAGATGATTACCGGGTTGAACTCTAGCATGTAACTCAGGGATAAGGAGATAAAATAGTTCTATGATCGACAGTTCAAAATCATTCAATACTAAAGCACAATCATACACATACACATATATACATATATATATAAATATATATATATAACATATAGTGATAGGGAATAAGTATTAGCATGAACTTTAAAATATTAGCCAGAGCTATGTAGCATAATCATCATAATAGTACCCACGAGATATATGGGCCCCATCTCTCACCCTCTGGTTGGGCCCCAGTGTGTGTAGCCACATGAACTAAAGAATAATTATAACATATATGCACAGGGGACTCAAACCTTATAATCATACATTAAAAGTGACATAAACACCTAATTAGCAAGGGTAACTCAATCAGCCGTCCATTTATACCCCCGTGCCAACAAATGCGGTTTCCAGTATTTATACCTCGGGACCATCACCTTCATGGCTTAGATACACAACCCCATTTAAGCCCAATTAAAAACATTTGGTATATAACACATTCATTAATTCAAGGAATCATTCATTATGGAAACATCAAGTGCTATCGTCATACCAAATATAGCTTGCAAGCAAATGCCATCATGCTAATAGTGAATTGGACTCTAACCCACAAACCAATAAGACTTTGACCTATTTATACAATTGGGACTCGAAACCATCAGCCAATAGGATAGAAAAATATTTATCCAATAGGGATATGAACCCATCTGCCAATAGGACTTCAGAATATTTAACCAATTGGAACTCTAACTCATTTCCAAATTAAACCATGGCCATAAAGGCCTTTCAAACCATTCATGTTTCATTTGAATTTTTATGTAATTTTTGTTATTCAAGAGTATTTCAATGTGCATATACTCATATTTAAAACCAATTTCACAAGGTTGGGTTGAGGTCATACCAATTACAATTTTCAAAACCGTCAATTTGGGGCATCCACGACCCCTATTCCAATTAACCATACCCATGCACCCTAAATAGTTCAAAATAATTAATTCATACCATAAATTATTCATAAAATCCTTGGATAAAACATTTACACAATCATTATTTGAAACCCTCAACCCATCATTCAAAACCCACATCAAAACCATGTGAATTCCAAATTAATGTCTTCCAGAAATTTAAAACACAAGTTTAGGGAGAGAGATACATGCCTTAATAACCAAGAAATTTGGAGAATAGACTACCCTTAAGTCAATAAAAGACCAAACTCTTGATGAGGAATTTAAGAGAAAAGAAGAGAGCAACTATTTAAGCAATAAGGGTTTATAAGGTCTCTTAAAGTATTTTAGGTTGTGTGTCTAAATTAAGAAAAAAGGAAAATATCTAAAGTGCCCCTAATAAAAACACTAAAACTTATCGCCAATGACCTCAAGTGAGCTTACGACTCGTAGGAATTCCTTACGAGTCATCACCAAAACTCGTAATCATAGTAGTAACTCAAGGCATCCTTACCGGTTAGGTCAAAAGTCTAACCCTATGACTCATGACCAAACCATATGACACACATAATCATAATCATAGTTATAATAAAACATATGGGAAATCACACCGGTGAGATCGTGTGTATCACCTTATGAAATGTAGGGTCTTACCATGACTCATCAAGTCTCAACTGAAGTCAGGATAGAATCATAGGGAAATCTTAGATAACTTACTCGTTAGGGTATGATTGGTACACTCTAACTCATAAGGAGTCTTTATGATTCGTTAAGCTCAAGTTATACCCTAGGCAGAAATAAAGACAATCTTTACTGGTCACCTTATAATTAGAGTCCTATGACCCATATTAACACCTTACGACTTAAACAATGGATTATTACTTGGGCAGTAAGCTCAAAGGTCAAGAAATATTTAGGGACCAAAATCTAAGGTGTTATAGATTAGCTTACAACAGGTTTATTATTAGAATAGTATTAATATTCAAAGTATGATTCTGATTCCTTTATCTTACGGTTATTATATTATGCTTGACCGTCCCATGGTTAGGCATTATAGTTTTAGGCCCTATTTATGTTAGCACTAGTTTCTACTTGATTTGGAGGTCTTGAGATGTTAGTAGGAATACTTAGGTTGTACCTTTGAGTTTTACTTGTTTATATATATATATGTATATTTATCTATTTGCAGTCATGGTATTACCGTATATCCCTCCCAATATTCATTTATTCTTGTTGTATATCAAATCTTTGTCCTTGTATACTATTATATATCCTCCTTCTACCCTTTATTTTTATTATCCAGGATATACGATATAGTGCCTAGGTTCCTAAGTATGACTAGAATAGGATAGTTAATCCTTATAGACTCTTTAGCCTTATTATGGTAGTTTCTTGGATATTTGGGTCTATTTTACATTCCTGCCTACATATTATTTATATTAGCCCAATAGTTGAGTCAAAATGTGTTCTTGCCATTGTTGTATACTCCGTGCAAAGTAGCTATAGTTTAGAGATGTAGGGTAAGCTCCTAGCATTGGAGTTTTACTATTCTCCGTCTTATGTAATAGAATAGTCTCTATATTATTTTCAAATATGGCTTATATCGGTATATTCATTTAGTACTTCATTTTGTAGTCTTTTGATATTAGAAGCTCTTGTACTGACTCTACTAGATTTTTGGACTATCTTGTGTAATTTAGACTTTTTACTATATTTATGTCATGAACCAAACCAGGGCCTAGTCGTGGTGGGTATCTCAAGCCCACCGTGAGTCGGAGACCACCCCCTTTGCCTAACATCCAAAACATAATAAAAGAATATAATGAAAACAAACCAAAAAGTAATAACAAGGATAAATAATCCAATACAAACACTATAAATCAAAATAAACGTCCAACTTACACATGTCCATAAAAGTTTCTAAAACAAAAAATGCCAAATAGGTTGGGACATGCCCTCGATCGTGACCCAAAAGAAAATTAGAGAAAAATACTAAGACATAAGGAAATAGATAAAATGACCAATCTTCTGAAAGATAGAGGCTCACCACTTTATAGCCACTCAATAGATGTATCAAACCACTTAACATTGCACAAGAGTAACAGGAAAGCTCTCAGATCCTACATCATGAAAGAATGCAACGTCTTAGGACAGTCAGTGGGTAAGTATTGGCATGTAACTCACTAAAAGTTAAAAATAATGTCAATTCAAAAAATAATGTCAATTCATAAACCAGTAAAAACCATATGCACAATAATTATATATACATATATAGGATATCGAGATAGGGACAAGGGTCATGAATATGAGAGTTTAAACCATTAACCTGACCTAAGTAGCTCGCTCCATCCTAAAGGCACCCAAAAGTAATATGGGTTCAACTCGCCTTGCTAAAAGTTCCCTAGTGTGTATTAGTCGTACGAACCAAGGAATCCAAATGAAGGGCTAAATACACCAAGGCTCTAGCTATCCGAAAAATATAATGTGTGAACAAAGCCCATGGTCATATAGACCCCCACGCCGACAAATATGGTCTCCAGTGTTACTCACTCTAGTACTACACCTTCATAGTGAGATAGATGATTTTCTTTAAGCCTAATTTAAAAAAAAATTGCACATAAATCCAACCATTAACCTAGGAGTCTTATATTAAAGAATTTACCACTTGGTATCGACATACCAATTATGCTTGCAAGCTTATATAATTATGCCAAACAAATCCATGTATTCTCTTGACTTCTAAGTTCCATTTAATAATCTAAACTTTGGACACCAAGGGCCATTCAAATCTGTTTTAACTAATTATCCATTAATGTGATGCAATGGGTTCATAAATAAGTTGATTTATGCAATTATCCATGTTCAAGAACCAAATTTATAATGTGGGTTAGGGTTAATGCCATTACTAAGACAAAAGTCATCAATTTGGGGAAATCCATGTTCCGCATTCCAATTACCATAACAATGTACCAATTCTGTCCAAAAACCATAAATCAAAACATGAATAAACAATTTAAACGATGGGGAATTCAAGTAAACCCAATCAAAATCTTTCAACCTAGTTTCAAACCCACAATTTTAATCACATAAATAATGATTAAAAATATACCACAATGTGAAAATACAAGTTAGGGAAAAGCAACATGCCTGAAATATAGAACAATTTGATGAAAAATTTAAGTTTGGAGATTGAAAAGTGAATTTTTCATAAACCCCTTGAGCTTTCTTGGGTTTTGAGTTAGAGGAGAAAAATAATGGTTTTGATCTTTGAAAATTGAAGAAAAAGGGTCATCCAAGTGTTTGTAAGCCGTACAAGGTGTAAAAGATCAAAATCCCCTCATCTCAAATAAAAAAACTAAACTAAACAAATTTAATATATTAGCATGGGATGACCCTATTGCAATGGTTAGCCTTCGTTCCACACCCTTATTGCAAAGGTTAACCTTCACAGCACACCAATATTGTGGACCCTCACTACCTCGGGGTCTCAAAATGACCCCGAACCCCTACCAAAAATATAAAAACTTTCTCAAAACACCCTTTTAACACGCTTAATACTAATTCAAGTAAAAAATTAATATTACAAATATGGGAGGGTCATAAATCAAGTCATTGAAATTTTGAGGTGTCTTATATTAACCCCTCCCCCCCCTAGGATCATTTGTCCATGAATGAGGAGTTATCCTATGTTTAGCATGAATGTACAAGAATCAAATGACAAATATGAAATGCAACAAAAGGGAAACAAAACACATGCCTTAAGAACTTTATTCCAATATGGGGAACAAGAACGGATACTTGGTTCTCATATCTTCGTCAGTTTCCCATGTAGTTTATTCCACCTTTTGATTTCTCCAAAGGACTTTCACCAAAGCTTCATCCTTTGTTCTTAACCTATAGACTTTCCTATCCAATATTTCAATTGGGACTTTCTCATAAGACAAGGAGTCTATAACACCAACATCGTCTATTGGCACTATCAAAGAAGGATCACTCATACACTTTTTCAGCATAGACATATGGAAAATAGGAAGAATAAAAACCAAACTCACTAGTAAATCTAAATCATAAGCGACATTCTCAACTTTCCTTACAATCTTATATGGACCAATGTAACAGGGACTGAGATTCCCCTTCTTCCCAAATCTCATGACTTTTTTCATAGGAGAATCCTTCAAGAACACCTAATCGCTAACCTCAAACTCCAACTCTCCCTTCCTTATATCCATGAAAAACTTTTGGAGACTCTGAGAAGTCTTAAATATTTATCTAATAACTTTAACCTTCTCCATGGCTTGGTGTAATATCCCACATTTCTGTGCTAGAATTTAAATAGTTATTTCTATGTGTATAGACTTGAACCCAATTATTCTATTTACATAAATATGTGATGATAAATTATATAGTGTGGGAATACATTTGGATATGATTTGAGGTCACAAATATCTCCTAACTAAAAGACGAGTTGAGAACATTTCTATCGATTAAGTTTTAGTAAATGTCTCAACTTAGGTCAACTTCTATTGACTACAACTTTTTGTATATATTGAGTTTGAGGTGGTCATTTATATCAAATGAAATATCTTTGAATCTTTTTTCCAAAGCATTTGGTTTCACCTTAATCCAATACTGGAGCAAAAAGTTATACTCATTTTACTTCAGCATGTCCGTCTGTCAACTAAATGACGACCTGAGTAGATAAGCCGTCAACTATGTGATGACTAATCAGCCAAGTCACCAGCCCAAACCATAAACCCATCAAATAAAGCTCCTAAGTGATGACCTGAGCTGATAGACCATCAACTATGTGATGACTTGTCAGCCAACTCATCACCCATGACCAGAAAGGGACCAAAAACTGATCAAAAGTGATGACTTGAGGTGATAAGCCATCACCTAAGTAACGACTTATCTACCCAAGTCGTCAATTAAAAAATCTTAGCAATTGTGATTATTTTTGTAAGGGTATTTTGGTCTTTTCCTTTTCCTCCCATGACTTAAATCATCAAAAACACATATATAGCCTTCATAAACAAGTTTTAAAAAACCCTTAATCCTTTTTATCCTCAAGAACAAGATTAGGGTTTCTCCTTGAGGTCATCTTCCAAGAAGTTCAAGATCCCATTAAGTTCTCTTTAAGACAATAATGAAATTAAGGTTCCTAAGCCAAGAACTTTAAGAAAAGCCTCCAAGAACATAAAATTCAATTCATTCTCTTCAACAAAGAAATCAAGAATTAAGTTCCCTAATCCAAGAATCTCAAGAAAGCTTGCAATTCCATCTCCTAGGGCTCAAAATCCAGTTATCCTCATTAAATCAAGTTTATTAAGGTATATGGGCTTATGAACAAGGATCCTCTTTCATCCCTGTGTCCAAAACTTATTTTAAGTTACGATTTAATAAATTTCATATTAGGGTTCATACCCAAATTATCTTATTTTGAGTTCATAAATTTATAAGTGATTTAAGTATTGAAGTGCATATTTATCTCACCTATTTATGCATTGAATTGAAGATTTATATCATGAATTGCACTTTTTTTTTATGAATTGATATTGTTGAATGATTTCAAGAATGATGTTGAGCATGGAGTTTTGTTTTGAATTTTCCTTAGTTTATAGCATGAATTTTTAAGCCCAAAGATTAAGTATTGAGATTTTAAGAAGATCATGCTCATAAGCTTTATTTGTTATGTTCATATCAAGAATGAGTTTTAGATTTCAAGAAGACTATGGTCCTAAGTTTCTTTGATAATTGATTACCAAGATTTAAAGAAAGAAGGATCTTTTGATCCTAAGCTAAGATAAGGAATCCATATTGTTCATACAGTTTGAGATTTAAAGAAAGAGAAGCATAATTGGTTTTCATTACAAACCTTTGTGCTATTTTAATATAGATTTCCTAAATATTCCGAGCAAAAGAATGGGAGTAGTATTTAACACTGACTTAGGTATGATTTCAAGGTCTCATGCCCCAGAACTACGTGCCACCATAGAATGAGATTAAGTGCCTATAGTGGGCTAAGATAGTGATCACTTAATATAAGCTTATACTCCTTGGAAAGAGTCTAACACCTCTCCCCAATATGAGTTTTTCCCCTTAGGGGAACATGATGTTGGACATCATGATAGCTCACATGGTGTATGTTATTTAAAAAAACCTCCTAAAGTCTCTAAGTCTTAAAATAGAATAATAGAACTATTTTAGAAACTAAGGGTAAAGGATCATAAGAATGTACTCAGATATTGTATTACCTATAACTTCAATTATCCGATTTTCATCTTTAAGTTGTAAGATTGATAAAGGTAAGCCCTTTTCACTTAGCCTAAATAATTTAAAGATAAAATAAGAGTATAGTTTTATTAGAACTAAGTGTGTGGATCATAAGAATTTCTTTTATGCTTTATTACACATGATTTATGATATTTTAGTTTGATTTACTAAAGCTAAGGTGAGTCACTTACATTTAGCATGTATTTTTTGACAATTTGATTGAATAGTGCATTATTATTTTGCTTATTCATTCACCCCTATATAGTCAGTACATTCTAAAAGTACTATTCCACATATATGTCTATGTGCTATATTATTTAATAATGTAGGTACAAATTGTCGTGTGCATATTAGAATCAAACAGTTGCGACTTTCGGTTAGCAGGTGATGAGTTCTTTTGATTGAAAGGCTCAAGTCAGTTAGATTTTGTGTAGAATTTTATTTTATTTATTCTTTTAGTTGTATTGATTTGGGATAGTTGGGGGTCATGTCCCGACTACCTATAGTCAATACTTGTAGAGGTTTCATAGATAGTCAGTAGAGTTATGTATTTTATTTCAATCTTGTTTTATATAATTAGAGTTGTAATCATTCTAATATAGTTTGTTTTGATCCTACTAAAAAAAGATATATCTTCCGCTTATTTTTTTCAGAATTAAGTATTTTAATTAGTTTTTCATAAGTTATGCCAGTATAAGGGTTATCTTGGGATCATTTGTGGTCCTAAGCACTGTATGATGACTAAGGGGTAGTCTTGGGTTGTTACAAACTTGGTATTAGAGTACAAAGTTCAAGGGTCCTAGGATGTTTGTGAAGACATGTCTAGTAGATTCTTGAAGAACGGTATGGAGATATCTGTACTTTTCTATGAGAGAATACGAGATATTTAAGAAAACTTTCCTTTCTTTCATACTCTAGATAGTTCTGTAAAGTTGTTCCTTCAGAAAATTCTATCGATTTGTGTATTAGTCCATACTTCTCTATCTATGCTATATTCTTGAGATAACATGATTAGTAAGTTCCAATTTCTTAAAAGATAACGCTCTTAGATTTACTATCAGTAACTTTAGAAGTCACACAAGGGGCTTAAGAGGAGCTCACTGGTGTGTTATAAGTTTCTTAAGTTGAAAGCTTATGTCCTCATCATTATGATTTGTTCAGTTAGGATGGAATAATATATGTGTTAAGATTTTTTATTATTCTTTTAATACATATAGTGCTTAAATGAGGAGATTGTATGATCCTAGATTATTAAATAGAGTTTGCAATCAAGGAATAATGAAAAACCAGAGTGTTATGATAAGTAGTAGAACCTTCTTATAGTTGGATGTATGGGTTTAGAAGTTTAGTGACAAGAAATGTGGTAAGGGTGATTTTTTGAATGTATATAGATGAATATTTGCATACGATTGAGTTAGTAGTGAAGTGATATGTCCTCGTGTGTTAGTTTAGTGGAAGAAAGAGGAGGATTTATTAGCTAAGGTGAATGGTTGATTGCTTGAAGTTTTAAAAGAGTTATTGATGGTATTTATTATGCTATAAAAGTATAGGTTATTGATAAAAGTAATGGATGGTGGAGTATTATTAATTTAGGATTATAGAGCTAAGAAAGATATTTAAGTATATAGATGGGTGAATAGTCGCGATGTGTAGAAGGAGGATGCGTTAACAAATTTTAATAAGGTATGTCATAGGATTATGATCGATTGACATTGTTATGAGATTTTAGTGTACTAGTGTTTCTTGATGCTTTGTTTTATAGCTTCTAAGTGATAATAGTATGTGAGGTTGGGTTGTAAATCATCTTTAGCACTAGACGTTAAGTTTGAACAGTGGATGATCATCAAGGTGAAAGTAATGATCATATAGTTAGTGATGCTAGTTATATGGAACTGATCTAGTAGGCTTGAACAGTGTATGTGAGAGTGTAAATTCATGTATTCATAATTAAGTATGATGTAGAGGTGTGCCCCAGGTGTTATGGGACTACATTATTTTTGAAGTTTACTAAGTATTGTGTGTGGTTAATGGTACCCTTGAGTGGTTCTGAAGGAGAAGGCTAGCTATAATGTATATGGTGTTCGTAGTAGATAAGTTGAGAAATTATGGATAGTTGGTGGTGAGTCTTTTAAGTATGATTTTGATTCTTAAGATTTGGGAAGGAAAAAATTTTGAGATGCGATCATGGTAGAATATGATTATATGTTTAGTGAGGCAAGTATGTTTGTCAGGTTATTAGAGTGTAAGTCTATGATGATGACTATTGAATATAAAGGAAGTTAAGGGTGGTATGTACTAAGAGAGTGACCAATAATGAAGTTAGTATGGTTCATTAAAGGTTTGGGTTGAGCTAATAGAAATAAGAGTTGAAGATCTAGATGGTGCGAACTCAGGGTATAATGATACTCATGAAGATTCTAAGCTAGTAAGTGTTCGATTTATTACATGATGATTTTTGGGGCTATAGAAATCCAAAAGATGAATCTCAGAAGGAGGTAGTGTAGTGGGTGTTACACGTTAAGTAGGGTAATTTTAATTTTTATGTGTATTATTACACCACACACTCTAGAGTTAAGTGATTGCAGTTTAGATTAAAGTTTTGTAGAGGGTACCATAGACTTAGAGTGATGGCTTAAATCTAAGGAAGAGATGGTAGAATGAGTAACTAAGTCAGTCTTCTATATTCTAGTAGTGATGCCAGTGTAGTGTTGAAAAGCAATAAGGAAGGATGATTCTCGACCTATTCTCATCTCAGTTCAAAGATTTATACTTCAGTTATCATGATATCTACTCATGCCTTACGTGTCAGCTCCATAACCATAGTTCATATTTATGTACCTTATAGAAAAATCATGTACGTTCTAATTCCCAATATAAGGAACTCCAATTCTCTCAGTAGTCAGAATCATATTACCTAAATTATGAACTCCAAATTTAGGTCATGCAGCTCATGAATCATGTACTCATGCTTTACTGTATGTTCAGTTCCAGTACTCATGCAACACTCTTAATGATCAGCGAAATTCTGATCTATATCCTATATGTCCTCAGTCTATATCTCTTTAATGAATCCTTGCCTTTGACACTCTATTCCTCAGGCCTCAGCTAAGTGTCAAAGTTATGTATAGTATTCTTTCGTGCTTCAAGTCCTCCTTAGTTAGCCCTTCAGTAACCTCTTATTATGTTAAGATAGTAGTGTTGATAATGGATAAGCAATGGGTTAGATAAAAGGGAGTTCATAACCCTCATTAAGAAAGATTATTTGTGCTTTTCTATCTAAGGCTAGAGAATGAGGGAATATTGAGGTAAATCTTTTGTATATGTCATAGTTAGTTGAGAATTCTGGGCATGTCTTCTTAATGCATTGTGCAAGAAAGTTGTTGTTGATAGAGATTTAGAGAATATGAAAAGTGTACCTTTATAGGTGGTTGTCTTAAAGTCCATATGTGGTTATAATGATAGGCTTGAATATCATGTAGGGATGTAAGTAGAGGAATGCAATATGCGCTATTGAATCCATAGTAAGAGTTTAGAGTTATTCATTGAGGTGGTAAGGCATGTTATGCTTAGGCTGTGAGCTCTAAAAAGACATAAAAGATTAAATTATGTGGTTTGGACTAGTATTATGGTGTGGTGTGGTTTACCTTGTAATTTCGAGTTAACCTTGATCATAGTGAGAGGATGTAGTTCAGTTTAGACTTTAGTAGATCGATTTATTAATGCCTATGTGAGAATTACATGTTGAATCAAATAAGTTTAGTATTCAAGGGGAATAGTATAGTTGAGGGAGTATTTGAGAAGTGTTACTAAGCTTGAAAGTGACAAGTCGCATTGCCTAAGGCCTAGTAATTTTGTCTTAGCTTATGATATATATGTCTATGTTCCAGTTACAAAGTTATAGCCATGTTATGACTCCTTATTCATATATCTTATTCAGATCATGCCCAAGAATTCTTTGCTCCCTAATGTTATTAAAACTTATAAGAAAGAGCGTTGAAGAAAATACTCTAGTGGAGTATAAGCTTTTAGTATGATTCAGTCCGTATAGCCTGCAATCCAGTTTAGCAATCAAACAGATAAGCTCCTATAGATTTCCAACTTTCCATTTAGTCTTACTATCCAAAGTTTCCTGAGTGTGGCCATTCCATGAGGTAAAATATTCACATTCATGCAAATATGAATTTAGTCTAGTCCATGCACCATGTTACAGATTCATATATTTAGTCATGACTTAGTTCATAAGTGTTCAGTACATGAACTCAACTTTCTAAGTATTCCATCTCAGATATTGTAATACATTGTATGATCTTAGTCACATTGTTCCATAATTCATTCTTTCATAATTTAATACTTCATAGTTCTATATGTGCGATTGTATCATGAACCCTTCAAACAATTCGAAACTTTTAGTATGAATCAACTCTTTCTAGTAAATAGAGGCAAGTTAGCTTAGAAATCAGTTTCATGATAAAGGTTTTAATGTTTCAACATAATTATATCCTTTTGTAGAAGATATATATTGTCCACATTATTCCATACCTCTAAAGCTTCAACAAGTTCCTACCCATAATTCGAGGATGAATGATTCCAAGGGGGAGATAATATAACATCCCACATTTTTGGGCTAGAATTTAAATCATTGTTCCTATGTGTATGGAATTCAACCCAATTATTCTATGTATATACATGTGTGATGATCAATTATATAGTTTTGGAATACCTTTGGATATGATTTGAGGTCACAAATATCTCCTAACTCAAAGACGAGTTGAGAATGTTTCTATCGATTACGTTTTTGTGAATGTCTCAACATGGGTCAAATTCCATCGACCATACCTTCTTAAATATATCGAGTTAGAGGTCCTACCTTATATCAAATGAAAGATCTTTGAGTTTTTTTTCCAACACATTTGGTTTCACCTTAATCCAATACTGGAACAAAAAATTATACTTATTTTATTTCAGCATGTCCGTCTGTCGACTAAGTGACTACCTGAGTTGATAAGCCGTCAATTATGTGACGACTTATCAGCCAAGTCCTCAGACAAAACCAGAAACCCATAAAATCAAGCTCCTAAGTGATGACCTAAACTAATAGACTGTCAACTATGTGACGACTTATCAGCCAAGTCGTCACCCATGACCAGAAAGGGCCCAAAAACTGATTAAAAGTGACGACTTTAGGCGATAAGTCATCACCTAAGTGACGACTAATCAACCCAATTCATCAACCAAAAAATCACAGAAATTGTGATTGTTTTCGTAAGGATATTTTGGTCTTTTCCTTTTTCTCCCATGACTTAAATCATCAAAAACACGTACATATCCTTCATAAACAAGTTTTAAGAAATCCTTAATCCTCTTTATCCACAAGAACAAGATTAGGTTTTCTCCTTGAGGTCATCTCCCAAGAACATCAAGATCCCATTACGTTCTCTTTAATACAATTAAGAAATTAAGGTTCCTAATCTAAGAACATTAAGAAAATCCTCCAAGAATATAAAATTCAATTCATCCTCTTCAAGAAAGAAATCAAGAATTAATCTCCCTAATCCAAGAATCTCAAGAAAGCTTACAAGTTCATCTCCTAGGGCTCAAAGTCAAGTTCTCTTCATTAAATCAAGTTTATTAAGCTATGTGGGCTTATGAACAAGCATCCTCTTTCATTCTTGTGCCCAAAACTTATTTTAATTTACAATTTAATAAATTTCATATTAGTGTTCATACCCAAATTATCTTATTTCGAGTTCATGAATTTATAAGTGATTTAAATATTGAAGTGCATGTTTATCTCACCTATTTATGCATTGAATTGAAGATTTATATCATGAATTGCACTTTCTTTTTACGAGTTGATGTTATTGAATGATTTCAAGAATGATGTTGAGCATGAAGTTTTGTTCTGAATTTTCTTAAGTTTAAAGCATGAATTTTTAAGCCCAAAGATTAAGTATTGAGATTTTAAGAAGATCATGCTCATAAGTTTTATTTGTTAAGTTCATATCAAGAATGAGTTTTAGATTTCAAGAAGACTATGGTCTTAAGTTTCTTTGATAATTGATTACCAAGATTTAAAGAAAGTAGGATCTTTTGATCCTATGCTAAGATAAGGAATCCACATTGTTCATACAGTTTGAGATTTAAAGAAAGAGAAGCATAATTGATTTTCATTACAAACCCTTGTGCTACTTTATGGTGGATGTCCTAAAGATTCTGAGCAAAAGAATGGGAGTAGTATTTAGCACTGAGTTGGGTGTAATTTCAACGTTTCATGCCTCAAAACTACGTGCCACCGTAGAATTGAGATTAAGTTCCTATAGTGGGATTAAATAGTGATCACTTAAGATAAGGTTATACTCCTTGGAAATATTTTAACACATCTCCCCATCATGAGTTTTTTCCCTTAGGGGAACATGATGTTGGACATCATGACAGCACACATAGTGTATGTCAGTTAAAAGAACCTCCCAAAGTCCCTATGTCTTAAAACAGAATAACAGAATAGTTTTAGAAACTACTTGTAAAGGCTTACAAGAATTTACTCAGATATTGTATTACCTAAAATTTCAGTTATCATATTTTCAGCTTTAAGTTTTAAGATTTATAAAGGTGCGCCCTTTTCACTTAGCCGACATGATTTGACTGACAGAATAATAGTATAATTATATTAGAACTAAGTGTGGTATCTCATCAGAATTTATTTTATGTTGTATTAATCATGATTTATGATTTGTTAGTTTGATTTACTCAAGGCAAGGTGAGTCACTTACACTTAGCATGCAATTTTTGACTGTTTGTTTGAATAGTGCATTATTATTTTACTTATGCATTCACCCCATATACTCAGGACATTCTTGAAGTACTGGTCCATATTTACGTCTATGTGCTACATCGTTTAATAATGTAGGCATCAGTTGTAGTGTGCATATAAGAATCAGATAGTTGCAGCTTTAGATTAGCAGGTGATGAATCTTTTTGATTCGAGGGCTCGAGTCAATCAGAGTTTGTGTAGTATTGTATTTTCTTTATTCTTTTAGTTGTATTGATTTAGGATAGTTGGGGTTCATGTCCTGACTACTTACAGTCAATACTAGTAGAGGCTTCATAGACAGTCAGTAGGGTTGTGTATTTCATTTTAGTCTTGTTTTATGTAATCAGATTTGTAATCACTTTAATATAGTTTGTTTTGATCTTACTCAGAAAAGATATATCTTCTGCTTATTTCTTTCAGACTTATGTATTTTATTTAGTTTCTCATGAGTTATGCTAGTATAAGGGATCGCTTGGGATCACTTGTGGTCCTAGGCACCGTGTGACGACTAGGGGGTAGTCTCGGGTCATTACACATGGTGAACTAAGTTGGGACCAAACATTCTAGTCTCACCCACCTCGAACTATCTAATAGGATACCTATCACTCATACCATAAAGAGCCTTAAAAGGAACCATTTGGATGCTAGAATGGTAATAGTTATTTTACGCAAACTATACAAGAGGAAAATGGTCAACCCAATTACCCTTAAAGTCAATAACACAGGCCCTTAGCATATCTTCCAAAGTTTGAATATTTTATTTTGCTTGTCCATCTATTTGAGGACTGAAAGCGGTGGTAAGGTTCACCAGAGTACCAAAGCCTATCTAAAATTAATGCCGAAAGTGAGAAAAAAACTGTGTACCTTGATATAAAATAAAGGACACAGGTGCTCCATGCAATTTTACTATCTCTTAGATGAATAACTTTGCATAGTCATCTCCTGAGTAGTCAGTTCTCATTGGCAAGAAGTGAACGGACTTAGTTATTATATCTATAATGACCTAAATTGAATCAAACTGATTGAGAGACCACAGAAAACCTATAATGAAATCCATATTAATCATCTCCCACTTCCATATAGGTAACTCTATATTTTGAGATATGCCACCAGACCTTAAGTGTTCAACCTTGACTTGCTAACAAATCATATATTTAGCCATAAAATTTGTCACCTCTCTCCACTTATTATTTCACCTACAGATTTCCTTCAAGTCATGATACATCTTAGTTGAACATGAATGAACTATACATCTAGACTCGTGAGCCTCAATCAAAATCCTTTCCCCTAGCCTATCAACAATATGTACATAAAACCTTTCTTGATATCTTAAGATACTATCTCCCCTAATCTCAAAATCCATAACCTTTTGCTGATGCACATCATCCTTAATCTACATAAGTATGGGATCCAAAACCTGCTTCTCCTTTACCTTAGCACCAAGAATGATTTAACCACTTCTTGAATAATCACTCCCTCATCCTCAGAGTCTAAGAGGCGAACTCCTAAATTATCAAACCAATGGTTATCCTTCTCCAATCATTTTTTCTCCCCATTAGTGTGCAACAGACCACCTATGGATAACCTGGTAAGAGCATCAGCAATGACATTAGTTTTACCTGGGTGATAGTAAAGGCTCATGTCCTAATCCTTAAGCGATTTGAGTTGTTACCTCTGCCTGAGATTTAATTTCTTCTAAGTAAACACATAATGCAAGCTATTATTATCTC
The DNA here is from genome assembly GCF_002878395.1 of Capsicum annuum. NCBI lineage: Eukaryota > Viridiplantae > Streptophyta > Magnoliopsida > Solanales > Solanaceae > Capsicum > Capsicum annuum. The sequence continues at coordinate 75,061,004 of NC_061115.1, read as the reverse complement.
AATAAATATCCACATACATCCCATAGAGATAATGGTGTGAGATCTTTAAAGAAAAACCAAAGCCGCAAACTCTAGATCGTGAGTCAGCTAATTCCTATCATAGAATTTAAGCTACCATGCTGCATTGTAAATATCCCAGCCCACTCAGGAAGCATCAAAATACACAAAAAACCCACTGGTACCCTTATGCAGGGTCAAAATAGGTACGTAAGTCAACTTATCCTTGAACTTCTCAAAGCTACCCTCACAAGTATTGAACCATAAAAACTTAACCTTTTTTGAAGTTATCTTCATTAACGGAGCAACAATAGATAAGAAACTGCACAAACCTCCTATAATTCCAAGTCAAGCCCAAAAAGCTCCTAATGTCCATTGGAATCATTGGACTAGGCCACTTCTTAACTACCTCAACTTTCTGTGGATCCACTTTGATCCCCTCACTAGAAACAACATATCCCACAAAAGCCACAGTATTCAACCAAAATTCACACTTAGAAAATTTTGCATACAATTTTTGATCCCTAAGATTCTGCAACATAATTCTATGGTGATTAGTATGATCCTTCTTACTCTTATATACACCAAGATGCCAACAATTGAAACTATCACACCAAGTCTAAAAACTACCTGAACAGCCAATTCATAAGATCTATGAAAGAAGTAAGTGCATTAGTCCCCAAATGACATAACCAAAAAAGTCATGATGACCATACCAAGCCTAAAATTCCGTCTTAGGAATACCTACCTCCCTAATTTTCAATTGGTGATAGCCAAAATAAAGATCAATCCTAGAAAACACCTAGCATCTTAAAGTTTGTCAAAAAGATCATCAATCCTAGGAAGAGGATACTTATTTTTAACTATCACCTTCTTCAGTTGACGATAGTCTATACACATCCAAAGAGACCCATCCTTCTTCTGCATGAAAAGTATAGTAGCGCCCCAAACACTAGGATGGATAAAACCCTTATCAAGAAGATCTTTTAATTGCTTATTTAACTTTTTTAATTTAGCTAAAGTCATACTTTAAGAAGGAACAAAAATAGGATAGGCATCAGGTAGAAGATCAATCTCAAAATCTGTTTCCCTATCGGAAGGAATTCTAGGAAGATCATCGGGAAACTCTTTAGGAAGTTCGTTAACCAGAGGGACAGAATGCAAAGAGGAACTTTCAGAGATAGAATCCTTAACCTTAAATAAATAGTACAGACATCCTTCAAAAATGAATTTTGAGCTCAATGATATGAGATAAATCTCTCCTTAGGAGGTTCTATCACCAGTTCATTAGGGAATTGAAAACTGACCTTTTGAGTCCTTCAATCTAGAGAAGCATAGCACGAATGGATCCATTCCATCACCTAGATCACATCAAAATCTACCATATAAAGTTTTATCAAATCTAGCAATATTTTTAGATAAAAGATGGACACCATAAAACCCCTATAGATTTCTCTAGTAACAATAGAATCACCCACCAGAGAAAACATAGAAAAAGGATCAGAAATATTTTAAATCCAAAATGTACAGTCATATAAGGGGTCACATAAGATATGGTAGAACCCAAATCAAGAAAATAATAAACATCACGAGAGAAAAGTTGTAACATACCAGCAACAACATTAAGGGATGCCTCAGATTCCTGACAGTAGCATATTTATAAAGACAATTTCGACCAGTGCCGGTACCAGAAATTATGCCCTTAGGAGTAGGATTTCAAGAAACAGTGACCAAAACCTTATTAGGTCAAGTGATAACTTTCTCTATAGGAAAATTCCTATGCAGATGACCAGTCCAACCATAATTGAAATACTAATTCCTCCCTTTCGATAATAACCATGATGAAGCTACCTATAAAATCAACAAGGACGATAAGGTGGGGTTGATTCGGCACCTTGTAACTTAGGACCACTGCTAACCTAAAAATGACAATCACCAGATGGTTTAGGATAACGAGAACTAGCAGATGAATAAGAATTTCTCTAATTCATCTTCTTACTCCACTGCTTACCATCTTTCCTATTGTTCTACTGATTTTCACCCTACACTAAATATTTGAACTTATTATGTTGCCTCTCTTCTATCTCTACCTACTTCTTCTTTTCATTCTCCACCTACGGCATATAAACCACTAGCTTAGAGATATACATATCATTGTTCAACATCGTAGCCTTACACTCTAATACCAAATCATGAGACAAACCAAAAGCTACCTTTCTTATTTCGGATCTCATGTTAGCCACAAACTCTAGAGCATAACGAGACAACTGCTTAAATTTCAGAGCATACCCTAAAAACTCATCCCATACTGCCTACTTAGCATCATCACCCCTCATAGCTTACCACTTGTCATACCACTAATAAGTTATATCTTTTAATTAAAATGTAACAAACTCTACACTTTCTAAATCAGTAGCATGCATAACCTTGAAAATTTTCTCCATATTATCAACAAACACTTGAGGATCCTTCTCAACCCTAGAACCTATAATGGTTGGAGGATTAAATCTCATAAATTGGCCAACTCATGTAACCTTAGATTGACTAATAGCAAGACTATGATGATCAGGAAAATAAGGCTAAGATGCCACCAACTAAGTAAGCATATGAATAGACTAACATAACTTTGTATTAGAGATATCTCCCTGAGGTGTCTGGGCATATGCACCACTAGTCCAGAAAGCCTTAGGAGGATTAATAGGGAAAGGTAGAACCCCATATAGAGCAGTACAATTAGGAGTAGGGACCCTAGACCGGGTCTGCACTACATAAACCGAGTGAGTTCCCTCGATATTTTCCTTAGGTTTGACAGAGGTTCTAGCAGAGTCACTACGAGCATCAAATCTTGAAGAAGGCATGATCTGAAATATGAGTAATCCAGGAGTTAGAAAATTTTAAGGACACCTAGACTATATAGACCAAAATAGAACACAATAAAGAGAAATATTCCTAAATAACTTGTAGCCTCCCCTTTATAAGTGCGGGGTGCTACACACTTACAAAATAGACTCTACTCAACATAGCTTTGAGGAACCCCAATAACCCTAAACTGTGCTTTAATACAAAGCTTGTCATGACTAAAACTAGCGCTTAGTAGTAATGAGTATCTTAAGGACACCATGATTCAAAGAGCACCCCTTAGCCAAACATCCAGAACACATTAAAAGAATATAGTAAAATCCAATCAAATAGTAATTAAAAGGATAGATAATCAAAAACAAACTCTATGAATCAAAAACAAATCTAACCCACACTTATCCAAAAAAATCCTCTAAAACTAGAAATACTAAATAGGTTGGGGCATGCTTCCAACCATGATCCAAAAAAAAAAATCCAACAAAAATACTAAGATAAAAAAATTGATGAAATAACTAGGCAATTCAAAAGATGGAGGAACACCACTTCACATCCACTCAATATATGTACCAAACAACCTAATGTTTCATAAGAGTAATGGGAAAGCCCTCATACCCTATATCATGAAATAATGTAGCATCTTGACATGGTCAGTAGGATCAGAACTAGCATATAACTTGAGGAAAGTGATTAAATAATGCCAATGCCACAATCTAATCATAACCACATGTGCAACAATTGTCCATACATATATAGGATGAGGGGATAGGGACAAGGATCAAGAGAATGAGAGTTAAAACCATTAACCTAAACTATGTAACTTGCTCTATCCTAAAGTTGCCAACATACTATATAAGTTCAGCTTCCCCTGCTGAAAGGGCCTAAGTGTGTGTTATCCGCACGTATCAAGGAATTCAAATGAAGTTGTAAAGATACCAAGGCTCTATCCATCCCAAAAGTATAATGTGTGAACCAAGAACACGGTCATATAGACCCCCACTACGGTAAAAATGATTTCCAGTGTTAGTCTCCCCAATAATACACCTTCACAGTGAGCTATAAAATTTTATTTAAGCCTAACTTAAAATAATTTTCACATAAACATAACCATTAACCTAGGCGTCTTATATTAAAGAATTTGCCACTTGGTATCGACAAACCAATTATGCTTGCAAGCTTATATAATTATGTCAAACCAAATCATGTATCTGTTTGACTTCTAAGTTCTATTTTAAAATCCAAACCTTGGACACCAATGGCCTTTAAAATCCTTTTTAACCAATTATCCATTAATGTAATGGGTTCATAAATAAGTTGAACTATGCAATTATCTATGTTCAAAAACCAAATTTACAAAGTGGGTTGGGATTAATGTCATCACCAAGTCAAAAAGTCATCAATTTCTGGAAACACATGTTCTCCATTCTAATTCCCAAAACAATGTACACATTCAGTCCAAAAACCATAAATTAAAGCACGAATAGACAATTTAATTCGTAGGGAAAGCAATTCAAGTAAACCTAATCAAGATCCCTCAACCCAGTTTCAAACTCAAAATTTTAATCACATGAATATTGATTAAATATATTTTATAATGTGAAAATACAAGTTAGGGATTAGCAACATGCCTAAAATATAGAACAATTTAAAGAAAAATTCATGTTTGGAGCTTCAATAGTGAATTCTTAGTAAATCCCTTGAGCTTTCTTGGGTTTTGAGTTAGAGAGGACAATAAATGGTTTTGATCTTTGAAAATTGGAGAAAAAGGGTCATTCGAGTGTTAATAAGTCGTGCAAGGGGTAAAAAGAACAAAAGCCCCTCATCTCAAATGAAAAAAAACAAAATTAGATGAATTTAATATAGCAGTATGGCATGGCCTTATCGTGGAGGTTAGCATCTATACGATTCCTTTATCATAGAGGTTAACCTCTGTAGTATGCTAATATCGCAGATCTTTCTGCCTTAAGGTCCCAAAATGACCCCAAACCCATTTCAAAAATTCCAAAACTTTTCTAAAACTCCCTTTAGGTATACCTAATCCTAATTCAAGTAAAAAATTAATATTACGAATGCAGGAGGATCAAAAGTAAAATCATTGAAATTTTGAGGAGTCTTACAATTTATTTTGCAATCATCTTTCTTTTCTTTTGGTAGTCCATTACTAGTAGTTCTGGACTATGGGTTGGCTTACCTACTGGTGGGTTATAGTAGGTACCATCACGACCTAAGAAATTGGGTCATGAAAGTTGCATAGCTCATTTACCATTTTGAGATTTTGAATAAATTCCAAGGGTTCAGTGGAGACTTGGAAATCTTCTATGTCCCAGCTGGGGCAACCGCCAAAGCTATACTTAGTTTGATTTAGTAGAAACCGTATAAGCGACCCAACTTACCAGCTCACGTATACCACACTTGTGTTAATTAACTGCTTTAGGGGAGACCACTTAAGCCATTGAGCCAGCATAGTATAAAGGATCTTTTTTTCTTATTTTCTCCCTTTTTGGAGGTTTTGAGCTTTGGGGTAAGAGGTTTTTGGGAGAGTTCTTCTATTTTCAAGCTTAGGTAAGCTCCAAATAACTATTTCAACTATTTTACATCGATTCTTGTCATTTAAAATAGTAATTTCGTGATTTTAAAAGTGAAATTATGGAATAACTATTTCAACTATTTTACATCGATTCTTGTCATTTAAAATCATAATTTTGTGATTTTAAAAGTGAAATTTGGGAATTTTGGCCCAAAAGACCTAAAATAGTGTTTTTTAAATTTAATCATTTTCACTTGGGATTTTTATATTTCTTTATTCAATTATGGGTAAAGTTTTTATAAAAAAAGAATTCAATTTTATCCTTTTTTCAAAAATCCATTTTGGAGATCCTTTTGACCCTGTCTCAAGGAATAGGGAATATGGGTATCACTAGCTTCTTTTTTATGCATAGATTCTAAATTTATATGTTTTGAAAAGTTTTGAGGCTATTTGAGAGGGCGAAAACACTATGTGAAGGGTTTTAGGCTCGAATTTTGCTATTTTGAGATGGGTTATGGCTTAACTTTTCAGACTACGTTGAATAGTTAATATTGATATAAACCTTGCTATAGGTATGGGTATTAATAATGGACCAAATATTTTAACTGTTGTGTGCCTATATGGGGGCTTAAGTTGGTGGTGATAGTGTATTGAGATAATAATTGTTATATGTGGTCTATGTGGTGGCCTTATCTGATGTTGATACCATTGTGTATACATTTGGTTGTTCTCTTCCTTGTAAAAATGCCAAAGTTGGGGTTAATTTTCTAATTGATGTATTACTTGTATATTTCACTCTAATGATACATTACTTATGTTGAATCATAAATGGTTGACCTATAGAGTAGATTTTTGAGCTCATGTACATGTTAATTGGTTGGATTTGAGATCCTCTCCCTAGATTGTTTTGAGAATTATTGTAAGACCCCACAAAATTTGAAGCTTAACTAACTCCTTTAGAGCTTGAAAAGAGGTCCTAGACTTAGAAATTTCAGCTAAGAGTTTACACTTAGAATTATTTTAGCATTCACAACTTGGAAAACCTATTTTATGACCCTTATGAACTCAAAGTATTGATTTTTAGGTTTATTCATGATCAGGAATATCATTAGGTCACTTCGGGTGAGTTTTGAATTTTTCCAACCTCATTTGAACCATGTTCAGGTGACCAAAATAGTTGGTCGATGTGATCTCGACGCGTCATGTTGCTCATCGCATCAACAAATAATTTTCCCCCAACTTTCAATGCCACTCTAGTGAACCAATATGAACTCGATGCGGTGCATTGGTCATCGCGTCGATTCCATCGACGTGGTGCATCAGTCTACGAGTCACTGGCCATGTTTTTAGTCATTAAAAGGCCGCGTTTAGAAGGGTATTTGGGTCATTATCCCATTTTTTTCACCCCTAAAACATAAAATCAAACAATCCTAAATGCTAAATTGCTCACTTTTTTTCAAATTCTCTCAAATTTACTCAAGAACAAACCCTAGGGCTTTTAATTTCAAGAGCAAATCTTCAAGAAAAAAACATCAGTCTTCATGAATCAAGCATCAAGATATGTGAAGTGTTCATCCAAGGGTTTCTTTCCATCATTAGAGTTCAAGAAACTCTTTTAAACTACAAGTTAATTGATTTCATGAATTCCCTGTGGGATTTGAGTGTATTCATGATTATTATGTTAATTGTGTTCTAACCCATGGTCTATTTCAAGTTTCATGTGAAATTATGTATCTTGTGCATAGTATCATGTGAATTCATGTTAAAAGCCCTTGATTTTCAAATTGGGATTTGAAATTATGATGCCTACATATTGTTTAGTATCATGTGGATAGATTATGTTTCTCCAAGTGCTTGATAAATTGCTCATGAAAATTAAATGAGAAAATCATGACATGCTAACATATGTGCAAGCTTATATGTTAAAGTGTTTGATAAAATGCCTTTATGAATGAGTTGTGAGCAAGTGAACATTGTTATAATTTTAATGTTTATGCTATGCTTTACTTTTTATGCTATCGAGTCCTGGGGGTATTCAATTGCCAAAAATATAAAGGCTTACCTAGAGTTATAGTAGTTACAAAATAGTCTCAATAGTGCCACAAATAGTAGTACTCAATAATTAGTCACAGTCTTAGTTCAGTATTTAGTTCAAAACTCTGTGAACTCAGTCAGTTAACAGAACTCAATAGTATTTTGTTAGTCAGCGGGACATAGTAAAATTAGTTTAGTTTAGTTGGAAAGAACGATTAGTAATAGTTCAGTCCAACCTAGTACAGTTTAGAAATCAGTCTAGTGTTTATTCAGCTGGGAGTATGATTTAGCACTTAGTGAACCCAATATGGGGACTCATATTTCAGTAGAGGATGTGATCCTTAGAAGTTGTCCTTGCATTCTATAACTACGTAGCCATCATAGGTTGAGAGATCAACCTTTCAGTTAAGGGTTGATGAGGGGTTCTACCTGCCAGTTGAGGGTACCGCCATTCTCTTTCTAAGATCCTTCCTTATGAGGGTGACTGAGTTCTGTGGACTGATGGAATACTACTAAATTATGTTAACTGATTGAGTCTATTAAGGTCTAATCTGATTATTGTGACTAAATTACAAACACAACTAAGATTTCCTGGGTTTCTGTAACTAGCTAGGTTCTACTGATTGAGCCACTATTGAGATTACTTCGTAACTGACACTGGCTTTAAGTAAAAGACTAAATTGTTGGGTATTAAATACCCCCAGGACTCGATAGCATAAAAATAAAGAATCACATGATCTTGCTTAGTATAAGCATGTGCATTGAATTCATGATACATCTATAGAGACATCTTTTCAAACTCTTGCATGGTATAACTTGCAAATAAGCTAACATGACATGATTTATTTCCCTTATTAGTTCAAATGAATGCACTTGGTGGGCATACATATGTATATAACACTAAACAATAAGTAGACATCAAAATTGAAATCCCTAATGACAATTTCAAGGGTTTTACTGGATCATCATGATATTACTTAAATATCAATTAACCTAATATGAAACGTATCAAAAAATATAGATTAGAATCCAAATTAATCATTATAAACATGAACATAATCAAACCCAACATGGAAATCATGAAATCCATAAACTGGAAGTTTAAAAATAGTTTCTTGGACTCCAAGGGTGGAAGGTACCCTTGGATGAACACTTAACATAACTTAGTTAATGAATTTCTGAAAGTTAATGGTGAGTTCTTGAGTTCTTGATTTTAAATTTAAACACCTAGGATTCTTGTTCTTGGGAAATTTGTGAAAGAATGAATATAATTGCTCTCCAAAGGGTTTAATTTCATGTTTTGGGGGATGAAGGTCCTGGGAAAAAGACCTAATTAAACCTGAGGACGAGGCCTTTTAATGCCTATAAAATGTGTTACGGATGTACAGGCCGATCCGTCGTATCATTGGCATCGATGCGATAGCCAATGCACCGCGTAGAGTCTACATTGATTCACTAAAATTTACCCTAAAGCTGGGGAAAAACTATCTTATTAACGCGATGGTCGACGCGACGCATCAAAATCAGGGCAACCCACTATTTTAGGCACTCAAACATGGTCTAAATGAGGTCCAAAAAGTCTGAAACTTATCTATAAGCACCTATTGACATTCCTAATCATGAATTAAATTTAAATATCAACATTTAAAGGATGTAAATGTCATGAAAAAAGATTTCCAACTTTTAAAAGCAAAAATTGCACTAAGCCTGAATACTTAGTTGATATTTTCTAAGTTTGGGAACCCTAACAAGCTTAAAGGACTGATTTAAGCTAGAAATTTGTATGGAGTCTTACACCAATCCTTGAGTAGAGGGGTATTACATCAGCACTTAGGGGTCAGGTTGTTTCTTACCTTAGGGAAAGAAAAATGATATCTAAGGGATGTGTCTATCATCTCATTCGAGTTTAAGACTCTAGTTCAGAAACCCCTAATCTTGAGTCAGTATTAGTAGCATGTGAATTACCAGATGTGTTTTCCAAAGATCTTCCTAGAGTTCTTACCAAGCGGGAAATTGACTTTGAAATAGACCTTCATCCAGACACTCAGCCCATATCCATTCCTCCATATAGGATGTCACCTGTAAACTCAAAGAGTTAAAAAAAGTTGAAGGATATCCTAGATAAAGGGTTTATTAGAACCGACGTTTCCTCGTGGGGTGCTACAGTTCCATTTATGTGTAAGAATAATAGTTTTCTTAGAATGTGTATAGACTACCGTCTGCTAAATAAAGTCATGGTCAAGTGATACGCCCAAATTACAACTCTCTTTAGAAAGTGCAAGCGGTCGTTGTCAAATATAGAACCCAACTGGGTTGGGTGTCGAATCCCACAGGGAATACTATGATCACTAAGTATTGCGATTATTATTAGACTGTTGGTCGAAGGTTCCAAGATAAGGGGGTTTCGGTTTAGGTGCACAATAATATTATCAGTGTAACGATAAGATGATATATGTAATAATATTTGATCACAGAGAATGACAAGTTAGGGTTATGTCCACCTTATAGCTTCTACTTCTCTATTAACTATGAGTAATATGGATTTTATACATGCATGCACTTATATAGAGACGTATTCTAATTCTAAATCCAAGTATTTTTCAACCATCAAGGATTTCTTCACCTTAGTTCTTTCGAATCCAAAGTGTACAACAAATTGTACGAACTCTCCAAGAAGTTAATCCTGCTCGGGCATTAACGTGTAAAATAGAGATTGGAAACCCTATTTTCTCGTCACACTCTCTTTTCCAAACAGTAACTTTTCTATCGAACAAGTTATTGCTATAATGGCCCATTCCCTATGTTTGCAACCATGAGAATTCAATCAAAATGAAGTGAGTAATGATATAAGTGGATTAACACATCATAAATTCAAAAACCCATAGAAATAGAGAGTATACTACAAGGTTTCCATAACCCTAACAAATAAACTTAGCTACTCATGAATAAAACAGAAATCAAACTAGAAATATTCATCATACCAAAACTTAGAATGATCTTGGTGATAAGGATAACTAGCGAAAATAAGAGAGAAATATGTTTCTCTCTCTCCGTCCTCAAGCTAAGCCGCTTCTCCTCTTTTCAAATAATACAGAATGTCAATAATGAACTAAAAATTCAGCAATCATGCTTTTAATAACATCCTTCTCTAATAAATTGCTACTGCATCCTTAACTAATTTAAAATATTGAGTTTGCCCAGGAAAAAGCTCCCATGCGTCACATTCAGTCCAAGAGCTGCTTTCCTTTTTGTCTGAAGTTTTTCTTTGCTGTCCACAGGTCCCCAAAATGTTGTAATCTTCCTCATTAGTACCTGAAAAGCATGCTAATCACATAGGTCAGCTCACTTAACTAAAAATAGACTAAAAGTGCAAGAATTATGTATTTTATCCTCAAAACTTAGCTAAAACATGGGTAAGTTATGGTGCTTAGACGTATAAATACGCCTAACATCACCACCCCACACTTAAAACTTTGTTTGTCCTCAAACAAAATAGTACATCCATGCGAATACCTAACTAAAATTCACAAGAGCAACACAAAATTTTCAACAAGAGATACACTACAATTATTAACAAAGAGTAGATTTCTTAATCATTACTAGAAACAACTTACCCTCCAACATAGACTCATTAAGTTGGTTAATTCGTATATACAAGTTAAACCAAAAAAATCATATAAAACTACCCAACAATCATCAACCATGTGCGCTCACACAAAATGTTACCCATAATCACTCATAGTTTTGTATTTTTCAGAAATATGAGTATAAGAACTTGTTTGCTCTCACTCTCACAAAGAATTCTTAGATTATAACTGATCACCATATGCTTGCCCTTAGTGTCATGCTCCACTAATATCAGAATGCTAAGGTTAGGATCAAATAGGTCTTTACAGGTTGTAAAGTAGGCTAAAGGGACGGGTAGGACTATTTTGGCCAAAAATGGTGACTATGCTCCCTAAGCGCTTTAATACACTACATTATGCCATTTACAGTAACTTTTAACAACCACTCTACCTTCCTTTCATCTACCAACCCCCTTTCACCCATTTAGTTACTCAATCAAAAACACTATGATGGGAATATACAACTCTTTTTTCTTTTTTTTCTTTTCTCTATTTTTTTAATTATTTTTTTTTAGCATCCCTATGATAGCCACCCTCGATCACAATATTTTCATGTACCAATAACTAAACTTTGGGGCATCACTTTCACCATTTTCCTCTTATTTTGCCACACTCTTTACTCAACTTGATTCTACAATTTAAAGCGCTTAAGAGCTTTTGGATCAAATTATGGTCTTTTCAAAAAAAAAAAAGGAATTCGCTACATATGGGGTTGCCAAAGAAAATAGCTAAAGGCTCAATGGGTGTTCACTAGGACAATGTACAAAGGTAGGTAAAAAGAAGATAAAAAATCAGGGTTGCCAAAGAAATGCCTAAATCATCTCCTAAACTCACAATCTTTATTTCGCTTCACACACACACTAGGCAAGTTTTAGCATCAGCCGCAACAAAGAATATACAATAACCTTACACATACATGGCGTATGGTCAACTTAATTGGGAGCATTATAAATTCTTGACCCAACAGATAAATGAATTAAACCACAAACAATTATCACATAGTGAGTCACAACTTAGAGCCTAAATGTTTCAATAGTAGTGATTCAGCACAAACTCCTGTTATAATGCCATGCCATCTATAAGAACAATTTCATGCAAAATCTGACTAATTACAACTAACTAACTACGACTAAATAAAAAAAACTATAGAATAAATACGGGCAAGCAGTACGCAGTGCAACACCCCACACTAAGAAGGAACACACTGCCCTCAGTGTAAATAAATAAGCAAAAACCTGGCTAGTCAGACTCCTCCTCTACATCCGGGGTCATACCCCCTGCGTCAGAATCATCATCAGAGTCTCCATAATCAGAGTTGTCCTCCACATCAGAGTCTAGCAGCTGGTGATCATCTTCTGTCGGTACATCATCATCTAGAGGTTCTTTAAAATTTATCCCCACTCCACATATGGCCCGAGCATGCTCATTAAGCGGGTAGTCTTAGTCCAACCGTCGAAGATCTGCATCAATCGGTACACGAACCCCATTCATCATAGTGAACCTAGTCATGCCATATAGATGGCGAAAAAAACTCTCATCTCGAGTATGTCTCTCAGCAGTGGTAAGGTTGATGCCTTGACCAGTTTCTGGATCTTTGATTTTTGTGAGATCTACCTTCTTTAGGTTATATGGAAACTTATGGTCTGCTGGCTCCTCCTTAATATGCTCTTTCCTTAAAATTGCAGTCAACAAATTGCCGAAACTATAATGGGACATTTTGTGCACCCTTGCTTTTCGCATCGACGTTCGTATAACTGCACCAATGTTGATGGGAACATTCTTCATTAGAGTATATACCAAGCAGACTCAATCACGCGTGACCTTAGTGTATTGTGTCCCAGGAATCAAGCAGTAATTGACTATTCTTAACCATATGTGAGCTTCTCTGTTCAAACAAGCATATAGGTAAGTATTGTGACGACCATTATCTTTATGACGAGTCCACCGATTCATGGACCTTGATCCACACAACGTATGTCTAATGGATCTGTAGGGAGGTCTGTTGTAGAGCTCCTTGAGTGGTGATTGATCAATTGGCATAAAACTCTCGAGTCAAATCAAGATTACATTCGCCCATGTCTCGAAATATAAAGTCAAGATTTAGTGCCATAATCTTTGCCAAAATGCGAGGGAAGTTCTTTGCTAAACTTTCCTTCTGCATCAACTCCACATGTACATATTTCTTTACTTTACTGTTTCTATACCATTCCTTCCCTTCCTCCTCCAGAACCCATTTGATCCCAAAAGTGCGTCGAGGCACTTGAAGAGAGGAGGAATAAGCCTGGTCCTTTCTTGACCTTTTTTGACCTTTTTGTGAGGTAGATGCTTTCTCCTTTTCTTGTCGTCCTTTCGGAACCATGGTACCTGAGATCATAATAGGGTCATGTTAGTCTCATTTCGTAAACTTCACTATAATTGAAAAAGAAAATAGTGATAGCACCACCCCATACTTAATTTGTTTGCACAAACTAATTGAGTGAGTGATGTCGATTACTCAGACTTCATCGACATACATTTAGATGGTATATGCCAACAATATTATTAGTACAGTCACACTTTTAACCCTTCACTTTACATAACACTTTCTCAGTTTGATATAGAGAAGCAGCACACAATGGTCCTATAATCTTGACTATTATTTCCAACTTTATTTCATTGAAGCAATGCAATCTTTGAACAAAACTACCACATAGAAATCTTATCATGCTATAGCATAGAAACAATTACACAATCTTACGCTTTTAGTTAACCATGATCATTACATCGATGAACGAGTCACTCACATAGTCAAGCTTACAACTCCCAAAATTATGCATTAAACTTCAATATTTCAACTCCATAAAAAAAATTATGACAGTGAATACCCAACTAACTCCAACTACTTAAATAAATTAATTAATGAGAAAATAAAGTAATGGTCATGTCCTCGAAGGATGAGGACTCACTGTTAACTCTTACTGCTGAGAGTATAATGCTACTGATGCTCTGGAGCTGGTGCTTCTGAACCTATGTTATAAAACAGCATAGCGCAAATGCATCAGTACATTTGAATATTCTGGTATGCATGTAGGGTAGGATGAATTCAAAGGGCTCACATGCATGAACTATACTAACTGGCTGGATAACATGAACGTGAGAATACATGCATGAATACATTATAATTGTAACTAAGTTTGTGATAACATGATTACTGAGTTTGAGTACTGATAACATGAGATACTGATATTTGTATAACTAAAATAACTCACACTGAGTGACTGTATCTGACAGTCTAGGTTTTGATGGAACTAGTTGAGTTCCGTACTATTCTGAGTTGACTATATCTGACAGTCTGAATCCTGTAGAACTGTCTGAGTTCTATTACTGAGATTGAATGACTACATATGATAGTCATGATTCTATACTAAAACTGTGGGAAGTATTCATCTAACCGATATGCCTCAAATAATGCATTATACCTGAGTGTGGGTCCAATCTGTAACCCCAATTACAAGGGTGTCAATACTGCACCACTGGTAAGGACAAGATGTGGATGATCCTCAACTAACAGTGTCCCCAAAAGAGAATGGTAGGACCATCATCTGGCAATGTTTATCCACCTCATCAACCCTCATCTGACAGTATTGATGTCTCAACCTATGTTGGCTATATTGTTCTGGAATGCAAGGATGAATTCTAAGAATCACACCCGCATCTGAGATTGTGTGTTCCCATCCTTGGGTTCACTTAGTGCTAATTCCTACTCCCATCTGAATAGACACTAAAAATTGATTACTAAACTGAACTAGACTGAATTAACTGATTTCCGTTGACTAATGGAATACTACTAAGATTATTGAATTTCTAAGATTTCTGAGATTACTGAGTTTTCCAGAGTCACATGACTGACTAAATTTCTATGAACATGGCTCGACTGAGAGTATCTTGAAAACATGACACTGGCTATAGGCACACAGCTAATTGTCGGGTACAAGTACCCCCAGGACTCGATAGCATGAAACTGACAAAGCATGAATTTTTTTAATACATGACCAACATCACAATCCATAATACAATAAGTTGGAGATTTCATGAAGTAGAAGTGCTAAAACACCACAAGGGTTACACATATATCCATAATTCATTGACTAAGGCACTTCATCAAACACTTGACATGTATGAACATGTACATGAATGGGCATTTCATATTATTATACTAGTATGACATTTTTCCTTCATATAGGAATTTAATCAAACACATGGCGAGCATTCTTTGGTTATACAATCATCAACATATCTGATAATCACGGATACATCAATAAACGTGTAAATTTAAGGGTTTATCATGATTATTATGCAAATCACAACATCCTAGGATCAATCATTAGAGTATGTAGTTTCAAACATGAATAAAAACCCCACAACATCATGAACATGATTTTTAATTCAATTTAAATCATGAACTTTCATAAATATACAAATCTTGGATTTTGAAAAGAGATTCTTGAGCTTCATGGGTGAAAGGGACCCATGAATCAACACATGACATACTTGGATTGTGAGTTTATTGAAGTTCTTGGACTTGAAGAACTTGAATCTCTTAGTTTCTTTAAGAAGATTTGGATCTTGTTTCTTGGGAATTATCTTTGAGAGAAAACCCTATTTTGATGTTATAGATGGATAATGAACTTATGATCCTTGATCTAATATTATTATGGGTTAAAACTAGATGAAAAAGACCCAAATAACCTTTTAAAATGACTTTAAAATAATTGAACGAACTATACGATGGTGGGTGCGACAGTCCATCATTAGGTCGATGGTCCATCGGTCCTGACCGTCGCACCTGGGTAGAATAGGGGTTCACTACCTCTGCTACAACGTCTTGGACGAAAGTCCATCACTAGTTAGATGGTCCATCGGCTTGAGCCATCACCCTTAGGTAGAATGTGGTCTCACTGCCTACGCTACGACGGTTTGCGCGATGGTCTGTCGCTAGCTCGATGGTCCGTCGTCCTTCATCGTCGCACCTGGGCAATTTTGACTGCTTTTTGTGAAACAACCATAACTTTCTACCCCGATAATGTATTTGGACAAAATTATTATCATTGGAAAGATAATTTAATTTCCCACATCACAAAAAGTGAAAATATAAAAAATTCCATGTATATAAAAGTGGATTCATCTTTCAAAGTAAGTTTCTAACATTCTTGGGATGATTTCAAGTAAGGTAGATGAATGGGGAATTACAATATCTCCCCTCTTAAGAATATTCATCCTCAAATAAGACTAAGTGAGAGGGGAGAAGATAAACTGACGTACATACTGAACATGAATAACTGAAACATGATCTCATGACTGAATATATCATACTGAATACACATATCTTATGCTTGTGTAACCGATTCATGAATGCATAACTGAGTGTTCTGTTGAACCAAGGTTCTAACAATATGAATGCATATATAATGCATGATTATATAACTGAACTGATACATGAATGCATGACTGCATATGCCATGGTACTTAATACCAAGTTTATAATGGAATTCTGAACATGAACTGAATACTAATCTTGTAACTGAAATCTGAACATGAAACTGAAAATGTTAAGGAGAACTGTTACCTTGAGATAGATCTGAGTTTACGAAGAAGTGTTGAGGATACTTGGTCCACATGTCTGCTTCTGCTTCCCAAGTAGCTCTCTCAACGGACTGATTTCGCCAAAGAACTTTGACTAGAGAAACTTCTTTGTTCCTCCATCTATGACTCTAGTAGTCAAGAATTTCGACTGAAATCACTTCATAAGAGAGGTTGTTCTAAACATCTATGCTCTAAATGGGGACTACAACTACTGGGTCACCTATTCACTTTTTGAGCAAAGAGACATGGAAGACTGGATGAACTAAGGCTAGATTTGAAGGCAATTTAAGATCATAAGCTACCTTGCCTAAACGATTGAGAATTTTGAAGGGACCGACATATCGAGGATTGAGCTTTCCCTTCTTGTTGAATATCGTAACTCCCTTTATGGTAGACATCTTTAGATAGACGTAATCACCAATCTCAAACTCGAGATCCTTTTTGTGCACATCTGTATAAGACTTCTTTCGAATCTGAGTAGCTCAGAGTCTTTCTCTGATCAACTAGATTTTGTCAAAGGCATCGAATACTAAGTCAAGACCTATGACTGAGGCCTCACTAACTTTGAACCAACCAATTAGAGATCTACACCTCCTACCATAGAGAGCTTCGAATGGAGCCATCCGAATAATGGATTGATAGAAGTTGTTGTATGCAAACACAATCAAAGGCAAGTAGTCATCCCAACTACCCTTGAAATCAATTGCACACACCCTTAGCATACCTTCTAAAGTCTGAATGGTCCTTTCTGCTTGACTATCTATTTGAGGGTGGAAGGAGGTGCTGAGATAAACTTGGGTACCAAGAGCCTTTTGGAATGCTTTCCAGAAATAAGAGGTGAACTGGGTACCTCTGTCTAAGATAATAGCTGACGAAATATCATGCAATCTGACTAACTCCCTAATATAGTGTTTGACATAATCCCCAGTTGAATAAGAGGTATGGACTGGAAAAAAATAAGTTGATTTGGTCAGTCTATCTACAGTGACCCAAACTGAATCATCCTGGTGACTAGTAAGAGACAAACCTATCACAAAGTCCATGTTCACTTCTTCCCACTTCCAAGTGGGAATATTGAACTCCTACATGGACCCACTAGGCTTTTAATGCTCTATCTTAACCTGCTGACATATGGAGCACTTAGCCACAAACTCTGCAATGTCTCTTTTAATCCCACTTCACCAATACACCTCCCACAAGTCACGGTACATCTTTGTGGCCCCTGGAATAATAGAGTAGCGTGCACCATGCGCTTCTGCAAGAATTTGCTGCCTTAAGTCATCTACACCTGGAACACAAAGACGACCCTAATAATGTAGAACACCATCAACCCCTTGGGTGTAAACCTCTACTTTCTGGTCCTTGACTGACTCTTTCAACTTGAAAAGGCTGGGATCTCTATCTTGCTTTTCTTTCACCACGGAAACTAGAGATGATTCTGAACTACTCTGAACCTATATGTCACCTTCTTATGAATCAACTAAGCAAACACCTAGTCTGGCAAACTGATGGATTCCCTAAGATAATTTCTTCTTAATATCCTCAACATAAGCAATACTATCCATGACAGTCTACTAAGAGCATAGACCACGACGTTGGCCTTGTCCGGATGATAAAGGACACTCATGGCATAATCTTTCAAAAGCTCTAACCACCTTCTCTGACGAAGATTGAGATCTTTCTGAGAAAATACATACTGAAGGCTCTTATGATGTTTGAACACATCCACATGAACTTCGTATAGATAATACCTCCAAATGCTTAAGGCAAAAACTACGGCTGCTAACTTAAGATCATGAGTAGGATAATTTTTCTCATGGGGTTTAAGTTACCTAGAGGCATAGGCTATGAACTTACTATGCTGTATGATGACATAACCTAAACCTACTCTGGATGCATCATAATACACTACGAACCCATCTGGACCATCTGGAAGAGCTAAGACTGGAGCTGAGGTGAGTCGAGTCTTCATCTCTTAAAAACTATTCTCGCAATGATATGATCACTAAAACTTGACTTTTTTTTGAGTCAATATGGACATAAGGGATGCAATAGAAGAAAATCCCTCAACAAACCATCTGTAATAGCTAGCCAAATCGAAGAAACTCCTAATATCTGATAGAGATATAGGGCGAGGCGACTTTCTTACTAGTTTGGTCTTTTGAAGATCAACTCTAATGCCATCACCAGAAACGATATGACCAAGGAATGCTACTGACCTTAGCCAAAATTTACACTTACTGAACATGGAAAACAACTATGATTTTTGAGATTCTGCAATACTATTCTGAGATGGTCTGCATTCATGCTCAATGTGGGAATAAACAAGGATGTCATCTATGAAGACTATGATGAATATGTCCAAGTACTGCTTAAACACATGGTTCATCAAGGCCATGAAAGTTGTTGGGGCATTGATAAGAACAAAGGACATATCTAAGAATTTAAACTGACCGTACCGATTATGAAAGGCTGTTTTTAGAAATTCACATTCTCTAACTCTAAGCTGATGATAGCCTGATCTGACATATATCTTAGAAAAATAGCTGGCACCCTGAGGTTGTTCGAATAAGTCAATGATTCTGGGAAGAAGATACTTGTTCTTGATTGTGACTTTATTGAGCTGATGGTAATCAATGTACATTTTGAGAGAACCATCTTTCTTATGTAAGAATAAGACTGTTGCACCCCACAGGGACACGCTGGGTCTGATGAATCCCTTATCTAAGAGATCCTTTAACTGCTCTTTCAATTCTCTAAGTTCTTTGGGTGCCATTTTGTATGGCAAAATAGATATAGGTTGAGTATCTGGAAGAAGATCAATGCCAAAGTCTATTTTGATTTCGAAAGAAATAGTCTATTTTTCTTTCGAAAGGAATTCCTGGAAGATATTTGGGAAAGACATCTGAATATTCATTTATGACTAGGACTGATTTGAGACTGGAAGCTTCAGAACTAGTGTTCTTAACTCAAACAAGATGATAGAAACATCCTTTAGATATTATTTTCCTTGCCAGAAGGTAGGAAACAAGATAACCTCTAAAAGCTGAAGTGCTACCCCACCACTCTAGGAAAGGTTAATTCAAAAACTATAACAAGACTATTCTATTTCTACAGTCGACTATGGCATAATAGGAATAAAGCCAATCCATGCCGAGAATTACATCAAAATAAGTCATCTCTGATTTGACTAAATCTGCTGAGGTGACTTTCTGAAATATCATAATCGGAAAGTTCTTGTACACCCATCGGGCTATGATAGTTTTACCCATTGGGGTAGAGACTGAGAAGGGCTCTGCTAGAACTCGGGACTGACTCCAAAATCAACTGCTATATAGGGAGTAACAAAAGACAAAGAAGATCCTGGATATAGAAAAATATAAACATGCACATGAAAAATTTGTAACATACCAGTGACCACATCAGGAGAATTTTCTTGATCTTGCAGGGACTGGAGAGCATAAAGTCGATTTGAGTGTTGCCCACTAGTAGCACTGAAGGTGGAACCCTACTTATTTGGGCGACCGAACTAAGCTGGGGAACAGTTTTGCTAACCCTGATAACCTAACTGGGGATAATATTTGACTCTACGGCCTGGCTTGCCACATCCGAAACAGACATCGCTACCACCTCTATAAGCACCCTTGTGTTTCTTACCACAAGTCTGATAAAGTGAATTAGCTTGGGCATTGCTGACACTGCACTGAGACTTATTGCCTGGCGCTCTATCTTTATTACCATCCCTGAACTTTGGAGATGGAGCACTATCTGAAAAAGGGTTGGAGCTAATGACTTAGAATGAAATTGAGAATGGTTTCCTGCTTCTGATTTAGGCTGAGCAAAGTTAAAACTGCCTGTCCTTACTCTCTTATTATGCTTCTTTCTCATCTTAATCTTTTTCTCCTCTATCTGCTAAGCATGATTCATAATCCTTGCTATGTTCATATCACTATTAAACATTGCGGACCGACACTCATTGACAACACCATTATTCACCCCAAAAACAAACTAATCTTAGCCCTGCTATTTGCAACCACAAGAGGAGCATATCTGGCTAATTGAGTAAACTTAAGAGAATACTCTTTCACTGTCATGTTGCCTTTCCTGAGGTTGATAAATTCTAACACTTTAGCTTTTCTCAGATCTAGGGGAAAGAATCTATCTAAGAATACAGTAGCAAACTCCTCCCACTCAATAGGCCTTACATCTACAACCCTCTCTGACTACCATTATTTGTACCAAGTGTGAGCAACATCCTGCAACTGATATGTAGCTAGCTCTACACTCTCACTAGAAGTAACCCCCATAATATTTGTAGCCTTCTAAACTTGATCAAGGAATTCCTGAGGGTCCTCATCCGACTTAGACCAAAGAAAGGATAGAGGATTTATTCAGGTGAAGTCCCAAATCTTGGATGTAGATGAATTGGCCACTGGGTTGGCCAGAATGGTAGCTTATCGTTCATTCTGAGTACCAACTAACTAAGCAAGTGTAGTGAATGCAGCTCTAAACTCTAC
Organism: Capsicum annuum; assembly: GCF_002878395.1. Classification (NCBI taxonomy): domain Eukaryota; kingdom Viridiplantae; phylum Streptophyta; class Magnoliopsida; order Solanales; family Solanaceae; genus Capsicum; species Capsicum annuum. Next base: position 75,039,825 of record NC_061115.1, on the reverse strand, counting down.
ATAAGAAACATGTTTGCCCACAGGATTTTCGAGCTAAGGGGCCGACTGATTCCCATTTCTTCTTTTAGGAGGCATCTTCTATAGAAGAAAGGGAGAAATGGATTAGACTGAGAGATTCACTTGAGACTATGATCACTGGCATAACATGAATACTAAAAGAAGGGAAACAGTTCCTAAAACATTTTATAGCCTCCTCCACATAAATGTGGCGCGCAACACACCTATATACAAGACTCTACTAGATGCGGTTGTCATACTTCCTAGGATTTTATTGAACCTTAGGCTCTGATACCAAGTTTGTAACACCCCAAATCTAGTACCCATAATGCTACACGGTGCTCATGATACCAAAGGACCACAAGCTAACCCATGACTGATACCTGTACTTGAACACTGCATAATACACTGTATAAATGCAGAAATAAAGGCTGTAAGGCTGTAAGGTTCAAAACTAATAAAATAATCTCTGAATGATATGTTATCATAATACCAAAACAAAACATAAAATAAACTGTCGAAACATGATAGTATGAAAAGCCTATAACTGACTGAACTATCTGAATAAAGATTTAATGGGACATGTCCAAAACTAACTCCAACTACTAAAATAAATTAATTAATAAGATAATAAAGTAATGGTCATGTCCTTGAAAGATGAGGACTCAGTGCTAACTCTGAACGCTGAGACTGGAATGCTATAGATGCTCTGGAGCTCGTGCTTCTGAACCTATGGTATAAAACACTGTAGCACAAATGCGTTAGTACGTTTGAATATACTGATATACATGTAAGGTAGGTTGATTACAAAGGGTTCACATACATGAACTATACTAACTGGCTGGATGACATGAACGTGAGAATATATGCATGAATACATAATAACTATAACTGAGTTTGTCATAACATGATTACTGAGTCTGAGTTCTAATAACATGAGATACTGATATTTGTATAACTGATAAAACTAATACAGAGTGAGTGTATCTGACAGTCTAGGTTCTGATGAAAATAGCTGAGTTCCGTATTATTCAGAGTTAACTGTATCTAACAGTCCTGAATCCTATAGAACTATCTTAGTTCTATTACTGAGACTGACTGACTGTATCTGATAGTCCTAATTCTATACTGAAACTGTGGGAAGTAGTCATCTAACTGACATGCCTTAAATAATGTATTATAGCTGAGTTGGGGTCTAATCTGTAACCCCAATTAGAAGGGTGTCAATACTACACCACTGGTAAGGACAAGCTGTGCGTGACCCTCATCTGACAACGTCCCTAGAAGAGAACAGTAGGACCCTCATCTGATAGTGCTTATCTACCTTATCAACCCTCATTGGATAGTATTGATGTCTCAAACCATGCTGGCTATATAGTTCTGGAATGCAAGGATGAATTCAAAGAATCACACCCTCATCTGACATTGTGTGTTCCTATCCTTATGTTCACTCGGTGCTAATTCCTACTCCCATACGAATAGACACTGAAAATGGATTACTGAACTGAGCTAAACTAAATTAACTAAGTTCTGTTGATTGACGAAATACTACTAAGATTAATGAATTTCTAAGATTTCTGAGATTACTCGGTTTATTGAGTTTTCTTGAGTCATATGACTGACTGAATTTCTATGAACATGGCTCAACTGAGAGTATCTTAAAAATATGACACTGGCTCTAGGCACACAGCTAATTGTCAGATACAAGAACCTCCAAGACTCGATAGTATAAAACTGGCAAAGCATGACTTTCTTGAAACATGACCCATATCACAATCCATAATACAATAAGCTGGTAATTTCATGAAGTAGAAGTTCTAAAGAACCGCAAGGGTTACACCTATATCCATAATTCATTAACTAAGGCATTTCATCAAACACTTGACATGTATGAACTTGTACATGAATGGGGATTTCATAATATTATACTAGTATGACATTTTTCCTTCACATAGGAATTTAATCAAACACATGGGGAGCATGCTTTGGTTCTACAATCATCAACACATCTAATAATCATGGATACATCAATCAATGTGTAAATTTAAGGATTTATCATGATTATTATACAAATCACCACATCCTAGGGTCAATCATTAGAGTACGTAGTTTCAACCATGAATCAAAACCCCACAACATCATGAACATGAATTTCTATTCAATTTAAATCATGAACATTCATAAATACACAAATCTTGGATTTTTAAAAGAGATTCTTGAGCTTCATGGGTGAAAGGGACCTATGAATCAACACATGACTTACCTGGATTGTGAGTTTCTAGAAGTTCTTGGCCTTGAAGAACTTGAATCTCTTAGTTTCTTAAAGAAGATTTGGATCTTGTTTATTGAGGATTATCTTTGAGAGAAAACCCTAATTGGATGTTGTAGATGTATAATGAGCTTATGAGCCTTGATATGATATTATTAGGGTTTAAATCAGGTGGAAAAGGACCTAAATACCCTTTCAAAATGACTTTAAAATAATTGAATGAACTATGAAATAGTGGGTGCGATGGTCCTTCATTGGGTCGACGATCCGTCTGTCCTGACTGTCGCACCTAGGCAGAATAGGGGTTCACTGCCTCTTCTACGATGGCTTGGGAAATGGTCCATCGCTATCCCGATGGTCCATCATCCTGAGTCGTTGCCCTTAGGCAGAATATGGTATCACTACCTCTACTGCGACGGTTTGGACGATGGTCCGTTGCTAGCTCGATGGTCCGTCGGCCTTCATCGTCGCACCTGGGCAGTTTTAACTGCTTTCGGTAAAACGGCCATAACTTTCTACCCTAATACCGGATTTGGACGAAATTGGTATCGTTGGAAAGCTAATTCAATTTTCCACATGAAAAAAGTGAAAATATTAAAAATTCCATATATATAAAAGTGGATTCATCTTTCAAAGTAAGTTTATAACATACTTAGGATGATTTCAAGCTAGGTAGAAGTACGGGGTATTATAGCTATATTAGTTGTAAAAGGATACACTCAACAAGCAAGATTGGACTATCATGACACCTTTTCTCCTATTTCAAAGATGGGGACGGCTAGAACAATGATTGTTGTAGCTTCTTCCAAAGGTTATGATCTTTTTTCATATGGATGTTAGCACTTCTTTCTTGCAAGATGATCTCTATGAAGAAGCGTACATGTACTTTGCTCAATTTTTTAACAACTAAGTGGATACTAGAGCATGTAGACTTCTCAAATTTTTCTATGGTCCTAAACAAGCTTCTAGGTAGTGGAACATTAAATTGACTACTCATTTTTAGATGTTGGATATACTCAAAGCTCTCATGACCACTATTATTCACCAAGCAAGTGGTGATGACATTTTGATTCTATTGATTTATATCGATGATATACTTTTTACATGTAACAATCATTCTCTAATTAAGGATGCAAAAGCCTACTTGCATTGTCAATTAAAGGTTAAAGATTTATGTGAGCTTAAATACTTCTTGGGGATAAAAGTTCTCAAATCAACTCATGGAATTCTACTAAATCAAAGTAATTACATCTTGGACCTCATTGTTAATGTGGGATTAGGAGGTTCTAAACCTATTTTTTACTCCATTGGAGAAGAATCAAGCTCACTACTGCCAAACATGATTAGTCACTCGACAATATATATGATACTTTTCTCAGTGATGTTTCTTGTTATCAAAAACTGATTGGAAAGATGACTTATTTAACCATCACCAGACCCGACATATGTTTCACAGTGCAATTGTTAATCTAGTTTATGTAATAGCCCAAGAAATCACATTGGGAGGCTGCTTTAAGAGTAATCAAGTATGTGAAAATTTGTTCTGGTTTGGAATAGCAAGACATTAATTGTTTATTGTAATTTGGATTGGGCATCATGTCTAAACACTAAAAGATCATTTACAAGCTATATATTCCAATTAGGGCCATCTTTAATTTCTTGGAAATCCAAGAAGCAAATCATTGTAATTCAAAGTTCAGCAGAAGGCTGAGTGTAGGAGCATGGCAGGTGTAGTTGCACAAATTATTTGGATTATTTATTGAAGGATCTTAGCATCGTTGGACCTACTCCAATTTCGCATTACTATGATATCAAGCTATTATATAGATATATGCTAACATAATATTTTATGAATGTACCAAGCATATAGAAATCGATTATCATTTTGTCGGGAAAAAGCTTGTAGAAGGTCTGATATAGCTAATTTACCTCTCTACTAAATTTCAACTTGTAGACATACTTACAAATGCTCTAGGAATATCTTAACAACATTTTATTTTTTCCAAGCTTATAGATCTCAGCATCTTTCACCCTCCCGCTTGAGAGGTAGTGCTAGAAATATCTAGCTAAGGAGAATGAAGCTAAAAGAAGTGGGGGTGTTTAGAGTTAGTTATAACTAACACGTGTAGTGAACGTATTGATAGATTGTGTTTTGAGACTTGGTGTCTATAAATACTCCAACTTGCTTCCTTTTTAAGCTAATAAAAATATCAATCAATGACAATTTACGATTACCCCCTCTAAAATAAATACTACAGGTTGTTTAGTTCCTTGATAATCTTAGCTGAATTAGCTAGAATTCTATACTTTTTGACACCTACAATATTGAATCTAGAAGACAGAGACAATACAACTTTGAATAGCAATCAATTGAAGTGGTGATCAGTTGGATCTGATGTATTGATATGATGGAGAGTATAAATCTTTCCATTTTTAACTTCTCGACAATTCCTTTTATTGAATGTATTTTATTTATTATTTGCAGTAAAACTTGTCTCCTCATTTTAGCGAAATATGCATTAAAATTATGTTTGAGGTTCATTCATTTTGAAAAAAAATATTATTAATCTTGTGTTTAAATAATTTTTTTCTTAATTTATATGAGAATAAGTCTAGTTAGCTTTTATTGTGTTTATTCTTTGTATATGGACAAGGTCCATCTCTACATATAGCTTTGTGCATATCGGTTCTTTGAATTGATTGTAAATAAACTTCTTTGATGATACAAAATGGGAGAAAATACTTGTTGATTAATTCGTGGATCTCAATCTGAAATACTGAGCTATAATTGAAGAATAAGGGAAAGCAATATTAATCAAACATATTAAGCCCAAGAAAATCAGGTACAAATAAAGAAAAATATCAGCAACATTGCACAAGAAGTATAGGTGAGGAAATGAAAATAAAGATAGAGCAGTTGATTCAAGAATCGAAGAAAAGTAGATCTCACATTTGAGATACGTGCTCTAATACTAATTGATAATCAAAAAGGGGGTGAATTGACCTTCTTTTTTATATTAATATTAACTAGTCAACTATGGTTATATTTAAGTCAATGGTTTTTGGGCAGAAAATTTATTAGCATATATAACAAATAAATTTATCTTGAAAAGAATAAAATAAAAATAGAACACGGAAAATTTTATACTAATTAATAACCAATTTTATTGGATTACAAGAGTTCTATTAGAGCAATGGATATTAACTCATTACAGATTTGATGTATGAAACTTTATTCAATCTAAAACCAATTCAAATCCTTTTTTCATAGAGCTACCTAAGCTCTTCTTTCTTTTTCTTTAATTAGTAACTATTGCAAATTATAATATGTTAGAAAACAAAAGTAATTAGAATTGCTCAAGTGAATTTGTACATTACTCTTCTTATCTTTTGTCTTCTTTTATAGTATCATCTAGCAATTATATTGCTCAGGTTTTAATTCTAATTGATATAATTAGGCAAATTTTGAGATCTTGATTTGTGGAATTAGATTTTTCTTATGTCACGACCCGAACCAGGACCTGGCCGTGACGGGTATCTCAAGTCCACCATGGACCAGAGAACTCCCCCTTAGACTAACCTCAAGAGCACAATAGTAACAATAAAGATAATGTGGAAGTCAATCAAGCAGTAGTAAGAAGATGTAAGAGTCAAAACAATAACCAACCATTACTTGACCACAATATCCTATAAAACAAGAATAGCAACTATGTCGGGACATGCCTTGACTATGACCAAAGAAGGAATCCAATAGTACTAAGTCAATAAAGAAAAAATAATGAAATAATAAGGACATTCGAAGGATGGAGGCTCACCACTTCATGGCAACTCAGCAGACATGCTCAACCACCTAATGCTGCAAATGAGCAACAGAAAAGTCTTCAGACACTACATCATGAAATAATATAGCATCCTAGGATGGTTAGTGGGATAAGCACTTGCATGTAACTCACGGAAAGTGACAAAATAATTTCATATCCAAAATCAGTCAAAACCACGTGAGAGTTTTAATATTTAACCTAAACTGAGTAGCTCAATCTATCCTAAAGGTACCCATGGGTTATATGGGTTCTACTCCTCTTGCTGAAAGGGCCCCAATGGATGTTAGCTGCATGAACCAAGAAAAAATCAAGGGAAAAGTAAAGCTACCATGGTTAATAGTCGTCACAAAAATATATATATCAAGTGTGCACCAAGCACATGGTCATATAGACCACCACATCGGAAAACGTGGTTTTTAGTATTCGTTCCTCCGGGACTTACACCTTCACGTTGAGCTACACAATTTTATTTAAGTCCAAATTATTAATTTATATATAAACAAATTTGTTAACCCAGGGGTCATTCATCAAGGCATTTACCACTTGGTATGGTCATACCAATATACTTGCAAGGTAAATTAAATATTTCAAACCAATCCACATATCCATATTGACTCCCAAGTTACATTAAAAATACAAAACATAGCCACCAAGTCCATCCAAATCTATTTTTATATTCATTTATCCATTGATGCAATGCATTGGGTTCAAAATTAGTTAAACCATGCAATTTTTCCATATTTAAAATCAAGCTTATAGAGTGGGTGGAGGTTAATACCAATTTCAAGAAAAATTCATTCACTTTGGGAAACCCCATGTCCCCCATTCCAATCATTCAAATAATGTACCAATTCAGTCCCAAGATTATTAATTTAAGGCATGAATAATTAATTTAAAACATGGGACGAGTAATTCAATCAGCAACAACCAGAACTCCTCAATCCAATTTTGAAGTTCATAATTTAAATCACATGAAAATACATTCAATAATGCCACAATGTAAAATCTAAGTTTTGGGAAGAGAAACATGCCCGAAACACACAAGAAATTAAAGTCAATTTGAAGTTTGTAGCCCGAAGTAGTGATTTCTTGATAACCCTTGAGCTTTCTTGTGTAGAGAGTTAAAGATGAATAAAGTAGAGTTGGATCTTTGAAAACTGAAGGATAAGGGTCACTTTTATGTTTATAAATCATATAAGGGGTAAAAATACCAAAATCCCCACACCCCAAGTAAAAAAAAAACTTGACAGAATTAGAACATTGGTGTGGCACACTAATATTATTGAGGTTAGCCTCCGTGCCACACCAATATCGCATAGGTTAGCCTCTGTGACACGACCTTATCGCGGACCTTCACTGCCTCAGGGTCCCAAAATTACCTCAAAACCCCTTTTAAAAAATTTAAAACTTTACCAAAATACCCCTCCAACACCCCTAAACACAATTCAAGTCAAAATTGACATTATGCATGTGGGAGGGTCAAAATAAAATTATCAAATTTCTAAGGGGTCTTATATTATCCCCTCTTGGCATCATTTGTCCTCGAATAATGAGTTAGGATACTTTTAGAATGAGAATAGCAAGAATACACCAGAATCAAATAACAACTCAAAAGTGACAAAGACTAAAATAAAACTCATACCTTAAGCACTCTCCTCCAACACATGGAACAAGAATAGATACTTGGCATTCATATCTTCCTCATCTTCCCATGTAGCTTCTTCTACTTTTTGATTTCTCCAAAGAACCTTCACCGATGCTATATTCTTTGCTCTCAATCTATGAACTAGCTTATCCAATATCTCCATCGGGACTTCCTCATAAGACAAGAGTTAGTAAAACAAACATCCTCAATAGGTACTACTAAGGAAGGATCACCCACACACTTTTTTAGCATGGACACGTGAAAAATAGGATGAATTGAGTCCAATCTCGCAGGCAAATCCAATTCATAAGAAACATTCCTAATTCTTCTTAAAATTTTATACGATCCAATATAATAGGGATTGAGTTTCCCCTTTTCCCAAACCCCTTGACTCCTTTTATAGGAGACACCTTCAAGAATACCCAATAGTTTACTTCAAACTCCAAATCACTCCACATCAGATCCGCATAATACTTTTGGTGACTCTAAGTAGTCTTGAGTCTTTCTCTAATCACTTTTACCTTCCCCATGACTTTGTGAACCAATTCAGGACCAAACAACCTAGTCTCACTACTCTTAAACAATCCAATAGGAGACCTAAACCTCCTACCATAAAGAACCTCAAAAGGATCCATTTGAAAGATTGAATGATAACTATTATGGTATACAAAATTAATAAGAAACAGGTTATCAACCCAAATAACTTTAAAATCAATAAGATAAGCCCTTAGAATTTACTCTAAAGTCTAAATAGTATACTCTACTTGTCCATCCATTTTAGGGGGGAAATTGAAGCTAAGGTCCAGTTGTGTACCCAAACGTTTCTTAAACAAATTCTAAATATGAGAAGAAAACTGTGTAGCTCGATCTAAAATAATAGACACCAGTGTACCATGCAACTTTACTATGTCCTGAATAAACAACTTAGGATAATTTTCTCCTTAATAGTTAGTCCTCACAACAAAGAAGTAAGTAGACTTAGTCATGCTTTCCACAATGCCCAAATAGAATCATACTGATTGCGAGACCGTAGAAGACCCATAATTAAATACATATTGATCATCTCTCACTTACACCTAGGAAACTTTATCTCTTGATACATTCCACCAGGTCTTAAATGATCAAACATAACTTGCTGAAAAACCATACACTTAGCCACAAAGTTTGTTACATCCTTCTTCATATTGTTCCACCAGTAGATTTCCTTCAAGTCATGATACATCTTAGTTGAACCCGGATGGACTGTATACTTACAATCATGAGCCTTAGTCAAGATCATTTCTAGCTGCCTATCAACATCAGTAAAACACATTCTACCTTGATACCTCAAGATGTCGTCTCCCCAAATCTTAAAAGCCATAATATTTTATTGACCAACATCATCCTTAATCTGCATAAGTATGTGATCCAAAGCCTATAGAAAAAGAATTGAATCTCACTCATTTTTAGGTAGGATTTACTTAGCTTGCTCCTTTTACCTTCGCACTGAGAGATCATTTCACCACCTCCTGAAAAATCACTCATCCATTCTCAAAGGCTAATAGATGGACTCCTAATAACTCAAGCTATGAAAGGGAAACCCTAATAACGGCGCATGCAAAACTTTCCATTTTTGAACAGGTTTTTTGATCACTATGGAAACAACATCCAGTAGGAATACTGCACTGGATAATTTCCAGCAGCAGAATATAGGGGGAGATTGTTTGGAGAAGTTAATAGTTCAAAAATATGCTAATTTATTAAAAAGTAAACATTACGTGCATGAAAATATTAGGGTTCTATTTAAGCCTATTATTATGATGTAAGATGAACCCTTAGTTACTTGGAAATCATTTGAGATTAAAAATATGATTATTCAAGAGAATTTACAATATACAATGATTGGAAAATTCTCGTATGGTAAACCGAATGTCAATGAACTCAGGAAATTAATACCTAAGCAATGTGGGATTAAAGGTGAATGTTTCATAGGTGCCCTTGATATAAGACACATACTGATTCAACTTAATCAGCTGGAGAATTATGTTCAATTGCTTTCGACAAGTGCTTACTATATTATGGCTAAGGATTTGTCGTGGCAAATGAGGACCCTTAAATTGGATCCATGGTTTGAACGGGAGGTGAAAACAACAATCGGTGTAGCATGGATCTCCTTCCCAGATCTATCACCTAATTTTTTTACAAAAGAAGCAATATTTTCTATTGCCTCAGCAGTGGGAAAACCTTTAATGGTAGATATGGCTACTAAAAATCATACAAGTCCAAGTTGTGCATGTGTAAAAGTGGAGGTGGATTTAATATCTAAACTTCCACATAGAGTGAAGATTAATGAAGAGAATGAAGCTAGTGGTGAGAATAAATATAAATGGATCCATATTAAGTATGATTACAAAACAAAGTATTGCAAAAATATTGGTTACAAGGCCATAATGAGGAAGCTTGCTGAGTTCTTTATCAAAAATTATTTGAGCAAGTTCAAAGACAAAAGCCATAAGAGGACAAAGTTAAAGAGAAGGAGAAGAAGCATGAAACTAAAAAGCAGTAAGCCAGAATAGAGAACAACAAAAACCAATGGATGTTGAGAAGGAACAGATATAAGAAAGATCAATACTGTCATATACTTGGAGAAGTAATGGAGAACAAAGCTGAAATTGAAACATTAAATGCATTTGATATTTTAAATAAAAAAAAGTAGAGGATAATCAACCCAACACCACAGAGGAGAAGTAAAACACTAAGGATTGGGTCAATAAAAGTTTTAGGCCAAAAGAATCCACATTCACAGAAGCGGGTATAGGTAGTAATGAAAGAAATAGGGAACATAATCAAGGTGATACAGAAGAAGGAAGAGAAGAATAAGTTTAGGATAAACAAAATGACCAAGTACAATTAAAGTCAAATATGGATGCAGCAACTCCAAATGAATAAAAGTAATTGATGTTGAGAGAGAAGGATGCCACAGACAATGTTTAGCAAATTATGGAGGGTGTTGTACCTTTGGCTATAGAGGCAGAAGATATGATGGATATTGTAAATAATAAAAGGGAGGATCTGGACATAGAAGATTTTGTGGATAATATTGCAGATGTAGTAACAGGTGGAGATTTATCACCAAAGCAAATTAAGTCATTAAAAGCCAAGCATGGTAAACAAGCCAAGAGAAATAAACCTATATCTACAAATCCAAAGCATAAAAGAAGTTTTACATCAAAATTAGCCTCAAAATGAATGCTTTAATTTGGAACATCAGGTCTGCGAACACATAGAAGGCATTTACTACGTAGATTACAATGCAAAAAAGATATCATTTTGCTTTCATAGGTCTTATGGAACCAATTCAGGAAGGTCAATATATAGATAAGTATAAGAGAAGTCTTGGAATGTAACAAGTAGTAGTTAATATGTCAGGTAAGATATGGACATTTCTAAATGATTTTGTAGAATGTACTATACTTATTGATGAGGAACAATAGCTTAATCTCCGAGTGGAAAATCAAATTGCAGAAATAGTAGTGGTAATTACTTTAGTTTTATGTAAAATGCACTCAAGTTGAAAGAATGCAGTTGTGGGATTCTTTGGGTTTTTTGAATGATTGTATAAATGAAGCATGGCTGGTAGGAGAGGACTTTAATGTAATAAGAAATGTAAAGGAGAAACTAGGGGGATTACCAGTAACTTTTGGAGAGAATTAAGACTTCAATCATTGTATTAGTACTTGTAATTTAAATAAGATTACTCTCAAGGTTAGTAAATTCAATTAGTGGTATGGCAGAACTGTAACACCCCAAATTGGGTACCCGAAATGCTACACGATGCTCATAATCCTGAAGGACCACAAGCTAACCCATGACTGATATTTGTAATTGAGCACTAAATAATAATAATAATAATAATAATAATAATAATAATAATATCGTAAATGCGAAATCATGAATTGAAAGGCCATAAGGTTTAATACTGATACATAACTGAAAATATGGTATAAAAATACCAAAACAACTGAAATAAATATCCAAACATGCCGTAGTCTGAAAGTCTCTAAAACTGAACTGTGTGAATAAAGAGTGCATGGGATAATCCCTCAACTAACTCCATCTGGCAAAATAAACTAAGTATTGAGAAAATGGAATAATCAAATAATAACATCCTCGAATGATAAGGACTCACTATTGATTCTGACTGCTAAAACTGGAATGATACTGATACTCTGTAGCACATGCTTCTGAACCTATGGTATAAGACACCTTAGAGCAAATGCATCAGTACAATTGAATGTACTAGAATACAAGTGAGGTAGGATAAATTCATTCATATGTATGAATAATATTAACTAACTGAATAATATAAATGTGAGAATACATGCATAAATACGTAACTGTCACTAAGATCGTGATAACACTGACTCATGAATTCTGATAATGTGGATTTACTGATATCTGAGTACTAATACTGGGAAACTGAATGACTAAGTCTATTGAGTACTAAGGAACTGATGTCATATTACTGATAAAGGAATGATTTTTTCTGACAGTTCTAATTCTGATGGAACTAGCTGAGTTCCGAACTAAGCTGAGCAACTGTATCTGATGGTCCTAAAACTGTAGAACTGAACTGAGTTCTATTACTGAGACTGGATCCAAACCTGAGACTATGGGAGGTAATCATCTAACTGACATGCCCCAAAACTAAACTTGTGGGGTCCAACCTGTAACCCTAGCTGGAAGGGTGTTAGTACCGTGCCACGAGTTACGATAAGCTGTGAGTAAACCCTCTCTGACAAAAAGCTTTTCCGTTAACCCTTCCTAGTAGAAAAACTTGGATGAGGTGTATAATTCCTAAACTCGTAGGCTATATCTCAACCTATGTTGGCTACGTAGTTTTGCAATGCAAGGATTACTTCTAAGGATCATACCCTCTACTAGCTAATAGGTGAGTTCCCATCCTTGGGTTCACTCGGTGCTGAATCCTACTCCTAAATGAAGAGACACTAAACTGATTTAAACTAAATTGAACTATTACTGATAGTATTATTTAGTTAATTTGAACAGAGTTCACTAAATTTCCGTTGTCTAATGGAATACTACTAAGATCTAATAATTGACAGAGATTACTAAGATTACTAAGTTTTCTTGAGTCATGTAACTAACTGAATTCTAATGATCATGGCTTGACTGAGAGTATCAGGAAAAATAACATTGGCACTAGGCACACAGCTAAATTTTTGGGTATAAGTACGCCCAAGACTCGATAGCAAGAAACTGACAAGGCATGATACTTCTTGAACAAATGACCAATATCAACAATCCATAATACAATAAGTTGGGAATTTCATGAAGCACAGAGTTATCATAATCTTGTACATGGGAGGAATGCATATAAACATGGCATGATTTTATTATTCTAACCTCATGAATATTCCATCAAGCAATTACATGGCATAACAATAACATAGGAGTTATTTGAACATACAAGTAAAATATGTATTTATCATTTGGGTCACAATTAAGCTATAATGCATAATTTCTAATATCTTAGGCATTTTATCAAATACCTTACATGCACCACTTAGGGAATAGGCATAATCATCAAATTTACACATCATAACCAACTAATTTTATAGTTTTCAATTTGTATGCTGACATAGTTACATAAAAACAAATAAAGATTCCAACTTGGGAATCACATAATCATAATCTCATGAACGAAATCAATCCACAATACATGATTTAAAACTTGATTCTTGGGCTTAATAGATGAAAGGAATCCATGAATGAACACTATGCATACCTTAGTTCTTGATTTTATGAAGATTGATGGAGAGATTCTTGAATTGAGTATTGAATTTGAATCCCTAATTGAAAACCCTAACTTATTCTTGAGAGAAACTTGAGAGAAACACTATATTTTGGGTGAAATATGGGTGAATCATGTGTTATTAGATTTTTATAAGGAAGGAAAATCAACCCTTTTGCCCCTTAAGACGCGAACATTTAATAACTGAAAGTTGGGAGCTGGCGCTACAAGTGATGCAGCATGTTGATGGCTACAATATGATACTCAACGCATCGCTCTATGATTGCGTCGAGCCTCAAAAGTTTTGGCTCTGGCATCCTGCACAAATGTTGACCGATGTGATTGGCGATGCGGCATGCCATGATTGCGTTTGTCCACTATTTAAGGACTCCGAACATGATCTATACGTGTTTTGAAAAATTTAAAACTTGTTCGGAAGACCTATTAACCTTCCTGATCATGAATTAATAAAAATACAGACCATTAAAGGATGTTAAGGTGGAAAAATGAGATTGCTAACTTTCAAAGGCCAATAATAGGCTAAGTCTAGGAACCTAGCTTGAATTTTCTAAGCCTTGGACCCCCTTAACAAGCATAAAGGACTGAATGAAGCTTAGAAATTTTGCAGGGTCTTACAAGAACTTATGGGGATTGTATTTTCAAAAGGTTAGATAGGATTTGGACTTATGATAAGCTACTAGAAATTTTCCCTATTATGGAGGTGGAGAATCTAGTGAGAAGTGGATCTGATCATGCACCGATGTTGTTAAAGTGTAATACTCAGCAGGTTTATCTGGTTAAACTTTCTAAGTTTTTGAACTTTTGGCTAAAATAAGAATCTTGTTTAGAGGTAAAAAGTCAGAATTAGAAGTAGAAATTAAAGGTAATTCATTCATTATATTTTATCAAAAACTTAAGAGGACTAAAATTTCTCTTACACAGTAGAGTAAGCAAATCTTTAGAAATATTTTCCAAGAGATTGCTACTTTGGAAGAGGTGGTCAAAGTAAGAGAGAAACAGTTTGAAAAGGCACCAACAACTGATAATAGAACTAAGTTGGTCAAGGCACAAGCTAAATTGGCATTATAATTAAAAAGAAAAGAGGAATTTTGGAGGCAGAAAGAAGGTTTTGAGTGGTTCAAGGATGGAGAAAGGAATACAAAATTTTTCTATGCAGTAGTGATGGGCAAGGTTGGGCATAAAGGAAATTCAAAATAATGAAGGTGTATGGTTAGAGAATTAAGAGGATATAGCTGAAGATGCTATTAGGTTCTATCATAATCAATTTTTAAAATAAGAGGATACAGAAGATCTTACGATGTTGGAGGTGTTACCAAAAGTGGTAACTAAACACAAAATGTACAATTATAGAGGATTCTAATAATTGAAGAAATAAGATAGGCAGTCATAGGACTGAACAGAAATAGTGTTGTAGTACCTGATGGGATGATAGGATCTTTCTTTTAGGATACTTGGGATATCATTGCTACAGATCTTTATCAAATGGTAATAGCTTTTTCAGTGGATATGAGCTACCAAGATTCATTACTCACACCAATTTGGTATTGCTACCAAAGAAGGTAGTGGTAAATAATTTTTTAGATTTAAGGCCTATTTCACTTAGCAATTTTATGAATAAAATATTCTCAAGAATTATTCATGAAAGAGTTAAGTGTGTTACCTGATATTGTGTCTAAAGAACAAGCTGGATTTGTACATGGAACAAGTATTGCTAAGAATATACTAGTAGTGTATAAGATAGTGTCAGAAATTAGAAAGAACGAAAAACCTCCTAATATGGTCATGAAGTTAGATATGATTAAGGCATATGATAGGGTGGAATGGCTTTTTCTAACTAAGGTTTAAGGAAGATTGGATTTTATGAGCAAATCATAGATATGATATTCAGGTTGTGGGCTAATAACTGGTATTCTTTGTTATTAAATGGACAACCTAAGGGATTCTTTAAATCATCAAGAGGTCTTAAGAAAGGGGATCCTTTATCTCTTATATTATTCATCATTGCAGTAGAGGTGACATCCAGAGGATTGAAGGAGATATTGCTAAGAAAGGAATTCAAGATGTTTGGTATACCTAGGGAAAGTCCAAGGATTAATCATCTTGCATTTGTAGATGATATGATCATTCTTTGTAAAGCTAAATTGGGAACTATACAATTAGTGACAACAGCTGTAGAAAGGTATGAAAGGGTGTTAGGTCAGGAGATTAACAAGGATAAGAGTGCATTGTATCTACACAATAGTGCATCTAATGGAGATGTGGTCATGGTAGAAGCAGCTACAAGAATATTGAGGCAATAATTTCCATTTACTTACCTATGGTGTTCAATTTTTTACAAGAGGAAGAAGAAGCTCTATTATTAGCTCCTCATGAACAAAATCAGCAATAAATTACAGTCATGGAAAGGTAAGATTTTATCTTTTATAGAGAGGGTTGTGTTAATTAAGCGTGTTCTTCAGAGTATCCCAATTCATTATTTTTCCAGTTATGAACCCTCCTAAGAATGTCCTATCTGTTATTCAGAAATACTTTGCTTGATTTTATTTGGAGTAATACTGTAAAAAGGAAGGGTAGATATTGGGTATCTTGGTCTAATATGTGTTTGCCAGAAGAAGAGGGTGGAATGGGTTTTAGATTGATTCGGGATGTTTCCACAACTCTTTTTTGTAAATTATGGTGGAACTTCAAAACTATAACTTTAATATGGAGTACATTCATGTTAAACAAATATTGCAGAAAGCTCCATCCAAAGGAAGTTATGTGGAAGGTACGAGTGGATCTCAGGTATGGAAGAAAATGTTGGAAGTAAGAGACCTAATTTATCATCTTATTGTATGGAAAGTGAAGAAAGGAAATGCTCATATTTGGTTTGACAATTGGAGTGGAGTAGAGGATTTATTCTCAATTATTGAAAATAGTAAAAAATAGGATGGATAATACCAAAGAGTTAAGGATTTGGAGCAGAATGTCTAGTGGAATGTGGAAGTGTTAAAGGACCTTTTTAAAGAGGAAACGGCAGATCATATCTTGCATAAGGTATCTTCACCTCAACAAACTTTATAGAAAGACATTCCAATTTGGACATAAGAAACTAGAAGGAAGTTTAGTGTCAAATCAGTATGGAACTATGTCAGGAATAGAGAAGACACTAATGAGTTCTACAAACACTTATGGATAAAAGGTTTACCTTTTAAGATGATATTTTTTATGTGGAGAATATGGAGAGTGAAGATCTCTATGGATGCTACTATTAGAAGATAGGGTATAGAGGGACCTTCCAAATGTTGGTGTTATCAAAATTTAGCACAAAAGAATGTATCTCATTGTAACACCTCGAAAATGGGTCACAAGACGTCACATAGTGCTTAGGGTAACAAGTGATCCCATGCTAACCCTTCTACTGGCATAACTCATAAGAAACTGAATAAAATGCATAAATTGGTACAAATCAGCGAAAGAGAAAAAAAATATAACTCTTTTCTAAATTTGATCAATACAAAACTGAATATACAAGATTACAACTCTACTTTTACAAACAAAACTAAAATTAAATACACTAACTCTACTGACTGTATATGAAGCCTCTACTAGTATTGACTATAGATAGTTGGGTCATGACTCTCAAGTATCCCAACTCAATACGAATGAATGAAGAAAATACAATGTTACACAAACTCTAACTGACTTGGGCCCTTGAATCAAAAGGGCTCCTCATCTGCTAACTGGAGGCTGCAACTTGTTTGATTTTAATATGTGTGCTATGACTTGTACCTAAATTATGAGACAATGTAGCACATAGACATATATATATGGATCAGTACTTTGAGGATGTGCTGAGTATATGGGGTGTATACATTTACATAAACAATCTCATTACTCTTTATAAAATCATGCATGCTGACATAAATGACACATAGCTTGAATAAAAATCTGAAATATAAATCTCATAAATCATTAATAATGAAACATGTAGTATAAATCTCATGATTCATTTCACTTACTTCAAAAAATCTGTATCCTCCTCTTATTCTCAAAACTTGTAAGCAAGATGAAATCTAAAACTCATTCTGTCTAATAAAATCATTATCTCAATACTTTAAATCCATAAAACTATTTCATGAGTGGGAGACATCTTTAGGAGTTTCTTCTAACCGACATAAACCATGTGAGCTACAGGGAGTCCAATGTCTCGCCCATGTTGGGGAGAGTTGTTCTAACCTTGCCATCGGAATAAAAACTCAACTTTAGTGATCACTATCTCAGTCATCCATATATAGTAGGGATACATATCTCAACCTGCGGTGGCACGTAGTTCTGGGGCATGAAACCTTAAAATCATACCCAACTCGGTGCTAAATAAAACTCCCATATTAGCTCAGAAATTATAGGAAAATCCATTCCAAATTAACTCAAGGGTCTATAATGAAAACCAAAATCATGTTTCTCTTTGCTTAAATCATACTTAATGTGGTTTCCTTCCTTAACTCAATCTCAAAGTAAATCTTTCTTTAAAGTCAAAGCACTGGCTTATTGAATCATGCTAAATAACATAATCTTCAAGAAAACACCAAAACTCATACTTGGTTTAAATCTTATACTCATGCTCAAATAATTTCAATTTCATAATGAAGCATAAATCATGATAAAAATCTTGGAAACACTTGAAAACATCATTTCATGGTGGTAACATGTAATTTATATCATTAATTCTAAATTCAAAACATGAAATAGGTGAAATATCATACAATTCAAGACTTGAGCACTTTATAACTTCATAAATTCAAATTAAAGTAAATTGGGTACAACCCACTTGCAAAAACACGAAATAATTTGATAAAAATTAAAGCTTTGGGCACAAGAACAAAAGGAGTGTTCTTGTTCAAACCCCACATATCTTAATAGACTTGGTTGGATGTACAAAATTGACTTTGAAACCCTAGGAGATGATCTTGAATGCTTTCTTGGGATTCTTGACTTGTGATGCATAATTCTTGGTTTCTTTCTAGAAGAGGGTGACTTGAAGTTTATGTTTCATGGATTGGAAACATTGAATTCTTGACTATCTTGAAGTAAAATTGAATGGATTTTCTTGGTGTTCTTGAGGGGGATAGGGCTTTCTTGGAGAGGAAAAGATGAATGAGAATGTATGTAATTCTTTTGGAGAATAAAATTTGATGTTATGGACGGATTTGGATAAGAGGAATTTACCAAAGTGACCCCAGGACCTTTTGGAATTAAATTAGCATGTAAAATAGCCTTGGATTTGCGTTAGTTTTTCGTGTTGAGGCGAAGTCGAGGCGACGCGTCAAGATCGCGTCGGCTTACTGCCTCACACAAAAAATGGTATAACTTTTTATTCGCTTATCAGATTTTTGCAAAATTGGTATCTTTGGAAAGTTAATTCAATTATCTACAATTTGATAGCTTTTGAGATAAAAATTCTATGTTTATACAGAGTTATATACATTTAAAGTAGACCTTTGTGGACTCAAATATTGAATTTTGGACAAATCAAATGATCTTAGCTTAACTTGGCTCTAAATGATTTCTACGAACATTTTTAACCTCAAATGCAAATCAAAAATAAGGATACAGATCATGAAACTTGTATTGACATGAGAATCTCTTAAATTAGAGCTTAGATACGTAGGAATAACGGTTAGAATTCTAGCACAAAAAAACGGGGTATTACATTATCTCTCCCTTGGGAACATTCGTCCTTGAATGTGGCTAATTAAGCTGAAAACACTGAAGAATCTGAAGCTATAAGCTATCATGCATAACTGATATGAACTAAATCACTGTATCTTGAACCTAATGAGCTACTGAACTATCTGTGATTGTATGAATTCTCATGAAATATAGCTATATGTCTAAGATAGAAACGAGAGTGTCAACTTATGAGTAACCATTACTTTGCGCTCGATCTGATCTCATGAGAAAAAAATGAGAGTTTTATGACATGAAAACTTGAGGGTATTACATTATCTCCCCTTGGGAACATTCATCCTCGAATGATAATGATTTGGTGGAAGTATTAGGAAGAGACTGAGATGCTACACAGGATACTTATGAACTGAATCATGACATTATATCTGGAACCAAAACTGATGCATGGATTGAACTGAAGTATCCCATGGAATAGCAGTACTGTTGAAACTTTAGATAGCAAGACTAAATGAAAAGTAGGGAATCTATAGGATCTTATCGGCTTGCTTGCTAAACTGGATTGTAGGCTATATGGACTGGATCATACTGATTGCCCATACTCAAATGGAGTATTTCTTCAGCACTCTTCTAAAAAATCATATTAACATTAAGGAGCAAAGAATTTTGGGAATGATCTGAACAAAACATCTGACTAATGAGTCACAACATTGATACAACTTTATAGCTTGGAACATAGACATCTAGATTATAAGCTAGGTTAGAAGTACTAGCCCTAAAGCAATGCAACTTCTTACTTTCAAACTTAGCAATTCTTCTTGAATACTCCCTCTCTATACTATTCTAATTAAATACCATACTCACTTTATTCAACTTCTAATTCTCACACGGGCATTGATAAACCTCTCTACTAAGGTCTAAACTACACTAAGTCCTCTCACCATGGTCAAGCCTAACTCAAAATCATGGGGTACTACATATAGTCACCATAACTAAACTGGACCACCGACGTGTTATGCGACCCGTCATGTTTCCCTTACCAATGCGATATACGATGCACCACGGCCATATCGCGTTGCCTCACTATTTTTACCATCAAACCTCGCCCAAAAAATCTAAAACTTACACAAGATGTGCTATTGACAACCCCGATCATGAATTCACTTAACAATTTACATTCTAAGGTTGGAAAGTTTCGAAACTAAAATGCACCACATTCATCAACTTATACACCAACATGACCTTCAAGCCTATTGTTATAACCACATATGAACGTCTAAAAAAACACCCATAATAGCACACTCCTCGTATTCTCTAAAGCTCTATCAACACAACTCTCATGCACTACCCTAAGAACACACA
Source organism: Capsicum annuum (assembly GCF_002878395.1). Classification (NCBI taxonomy): domain Eukaryota; kingdom Viridiplantae; phylum Streptophyta; class Magnoliopsida; order Solanales; family Solanaceae; genus Capsicum; species Capsicum annuum. The sequence continues at coordinate 75,019,249 of NC_061115.1, read as the reverse complement.
CACAAAAATTTCAACTAACCACAATATGTATCAAAGTCTTTGCCTAAATCTTTCTTCTCACTTATGGTCTTAGCTAAAACAAGCATACAATGATCTTTCATCAACAAGAAACATTTACTCTCTCCCATTAACACAATTACTCATCACCACTATTATTATACAAGAAAAGGTCACAAAAAGGTTAAAACATAAGGACCTAAAATTTGAAAGGATAACTTTAACACTCAACTGAGGCCTGAGGAATAGAATATCAACATCATGGATTCATCAAGAGATCTCAACTGAGGATATACATAAAATAATCTAAACTTCGCTGAGTTTAGCATGAGTTACGGGAACCGACCATACTATAAAGCATGAGTACATGAGTCATGAGTTGCATGACCTAAATTTGGAGTCCATGATTTCATTGAACATAATCCGTACTGCTGAGTGAACTAGAACTGCTTATGCTATGAACTGGAGGTATACATGATTTTTCTATAAGGTACATAAATATGAACTGTGGTCATAAAACTGACATGTATGCATGAGCAGATAGATGAAATAAGATAACTGAAGATACTGAAATAGGAATGGGTTGAGCCTCACCCTTGCTTTCTGGGGTTATATAACATTCTGGCATCACTATAAAAAAAATCTAGAAGTCTGACTTGGTTACTCATTCTATCATCTCCCCCTTAGCCTTAAGCCATCACTCTAAGTCTGTGAACTATTATATAAACTCTAATCTAAACTGCAATCACTTTGCTCTAGAGTCTGGGATGTAACAATACACATAAATAATAGAACTTAGCCCGAATGACTACACCTAATAAAGTAAAACCAACTGCTAATGCTACCTTCTGAGTTATACCCTATCTTTCTATAGCCCCAAAAGTCATCATATAATACTTGAACACTTACTAACTTCAAACTTACATGAGCACCCACATAGTCGAAGTACACCATCTAGTGCTTCAAATCTTATTTTTATTAGCTAAATCTTCAAAATTTCAATCTTAGATTCTAACGCTTAACTTGAATATCTCCAAACCTTAGATGGACCATACTACTTCTGTCATAGCCTACCAATATCACACCTGTAAACTTATATTTCTAAACCATAAGACTCAGTATCATACTTAAAAGGCTCAACATCTTTAATCATAACTCCTTAACTTAGCTATCAAGAACATCATATATCATCTAACTAGTCTTTCTCTACCTACCAACTCAACGGTACTACTAACCACACAACATACAATAATCCTCGAAAAATAATGCAGCCCCTTATCACCTTGGGCTTACTTTTACATCATATATACAACATCATTCTTGATTTCGAATCAAATAAACTTAAGCTCTTGCATACACTGTTCAAGCCTATTAAATCACTTTCCTATAACTAGTATTATTAACCAAGAAATCATCACATCCACCTTCCTAAACACCAACTGTTCAAACTTAGTGTTTAGTGTCTACATGATCTACAACCCCACCTCACACATAGTTCTAAGTTGGAAACTATAAAATAAACTATCGAGAAATACTATTCTACTAGAACTTTATAACAATAATAATCGATCATGATAATATGGCCTATCTTATTCACAATCCGTAAGCACATCCTCCTTCTTCACATCATTACTATTTACCCATCTTTGCACCTAAATTACTTTCATAGATCTATAAATTTTAGCAAACTCCTTTCTGTAACCTCAAGGGAACAACACTCAACCACCAAGTACTTTCATCAATATCCTAAACTTTCTCAACACAACAATTATCATCAATGACTTTTAATACTTCAAGAACCAAAAACTCTCCTTAACTAATAACTCTCTCTCTCTACCTTTCACTAACTAACAAACAAGGACATATCACTTCATTACTAGACCAATCATGTCCAAAAAAAAATTCAGCTATACATATATATATATATATATTCAATAAATTGCCCTTACCATCTTTCTTGTCACTACACTTCTAACTAACACAAGAATAACAAGATGAACAACAAGTTTTTAGTGAATCAAAATAGGCCTCACACGGCTTTACTAGACTTTGATTTTTTTTGTGTTTTGAACAAGAAAATGAGATGAATAACAAAGCAACTATGCTAGTGAATCAAAAGAGCCCCACACGGCTTCACTAGACTTTTAGTTTCAACAACACAATGATAACAAGATTACAAGAGATAGAAACTTGACCCACAATATTCAATGATCTAAGAATCACATCTTACTCTGTCATAACTGAATGGCTCATAAGAATGAGGACATAACTTTAAACTTAAGGGGCCTATAACACACTAAAAGGCTCTTCTCAAGCCGCTTGATGAGACTTCTAAAACTTCTTGCTAGCGAGTCTAAGAGCGTTATCAGGCGAGGAAATTGGAACTTGCCGATCATGTTACCTCAATAATAGTACATAGACAGAGAAGTATAGATTATCATTATGGATTCTAAGGAGGAATATGAAAGCACATCTGACTTAGGCTTAGTGTATGATTTTTATGAACATGAATAAAGCTATTTAAACTTTGGAATTTTAAAAGCACTAATGGGATACTTTCTGGTCTGCTTAAAATCCCATAACTATCTATAGAGACTATCTGAGAAAGATTTATCAGTAAAGACTTAAGCTTGACTATTTCTGATATCTTAAAAATAAGGCAGAGATGGTCTGAATAGAGTAAGATGAAAATCTATATAAGTTTCTTGGAGAACCTTTCTATAGCACGATCTGAGACTTGAAAGAATAGAAATATTTGTTAAATGCCTTGTAGCCTCTCACAGAAAAGTACAGACGTCTCCATACTATTCTGCAAGACTCTACTAGACACGGCTTCACAGATGTTCTAGGACACTTGAACTCTATGCTTCGATACCAAGTTTGTAACGCCCCAAAAAGGGGTCCCAATATGTCACATGGTGCTTAGGCTTACTAGTGACCCCAAGCTAACCCTTCTACTGGTATAACTCATAAATAACTAAACAAAATGCATAAATCAGTACAAATCAACGAAAGAGAAAAAATATATATATAACTCTTTTCTGAATATGATCAATACAAAATTAAATATACAAGATTACAATTTTGCTTTTACAAATAAAACTAAATTAAATACACTAACTTTATTGACTGTCTATAAAGCCTCTACTAGTATTGACTCTAGATAGCCTGGTCATAACTCCCAACTATCCCAACTCAATACAAATGAATAAAGAAAATTCAATGCTACACAAACTCTAACTGACTTGGGCCCTTGAATCAAAAGAGCTCCTCATCTGCTGACTGGAAGCTGCAACCTATCTAATTTTAATATTTGTGCTATGATTATACCTACATTATGAGACAATGTAGCACATAGACATATATGTGAATCAGTACTTTAAGGATGTACTGAGTATATGGGGGTGTATGCATTTACATAAACAATCTCATTACTCTTTATAAAATCATGCATGCTGACATAAATGACTCATACAGCTTGAATAAAAATCTGAAATATAAATCTCATAAATCATGAATAATGAAACATGTAGAATAAATCTCGCGAGTCATTTCACTTACTTCTAAAATCTGTATTCCCCTCTTATTCTCAAAACTTGTAAGCTAGATGAAATCTAAAACTTATTCTGTATAATAAACTCTTTATCTCAATAATTTAAATCCATAAAACTGTGTCAAGAGTGGGGGACATCTTTGTGTGTTTTTTCTAACCAACATAAACCATAGGAGCTATATAGAGTCAAACATCTCACCCACATTGGGGAGAGTTGCTCTAACCTTGCCATCGAAATAGAACCTTAACTTTAGTGATCACTATCTCAGTCATCCATATATAGTGTGGATAAGTATCTCAACCTACGGTGGCACATAGTTCTGGGGCATGAAACCTTGGAATCATACCCAACTCGGTGCTAAATACTACTCCCATACTCAGCTCAGAACCTTTAGTAAAATCCATTGCAAATTAACTCAAGGGTTATAATGAAGACAAAAATCATGTTTCTCTTTGCCTTAAATCATACTTAATGTGGATTCCTTCCTTAACTCAATCTCAAAGTAAATCTTTCTTTAAAGTCAAAGAACTGGCTTATTGAATCATGCTAAATGACATAATCTTTAAGAAAACATCAAAACTCATACTTGGTTTAAAACTTATGCTCATGCTCAAATAATTTCAATTTCATAGTGAAGCATAAATCATGACATAAATCTTGGAAACACTTGAAAACATCAATTCATGATGGTAACATGCAATTTATTGCATTAATTCTCAATTAAAAATATAAAATAGGTAAAATATCATACAATGCAAGACTTGAGTGCTTTATAACTTCATAAATTCAAATCAAAGTAAATTGGGTACAACCCAATTGCAAAAACACGAAATAATTTGATAAAAATTAAAGCTTTGGGCACAAGAATAAAAGGAGTGTTCTTGTTCAAAACCCACATACCTTAATAGACTTGGTTGGATGTAGAAAATTGACTTTGAAACCCTAGGGGATGATCTTGAATGCTTTCTTGGGATTCTTGAATTCTGATGCTTAATTCATGGTTTCTTTCTTGAAGAGGATGTCTTGAAGTTTATGTTTCATGGATTGGAAATATTGAATTCTTGAATATCTTGAAGAAAATTGAATGGAGTTTCATGGTGTTCTTGAGGGGGCTAGGGCTTTCTTGGAGAGGAAAAGATGAATGCAAATGGATGTAATGCTTTTGGGGAATAAAATTTGATGTTATGGATGGATTTGGGTGAGAGAAATTTACCAAAGTGACCCTAGGACATTTTTGAATTGAATTAGCATGTAAAATAGAATTAGATCCTAATCAGTTTTTTGTGTTGAGGCAAAGTTGACGCGATGCACCAAGATCGCGTTGGCTTACTGCCTCACACGGAAAATGGTATAATATTTTACTCGTTTATTGGATTTTTACAAAATTGGTATCTTTGGAAAGCTAATTTAATTATCTACAACTTGGTGGGTCTTAAGCTAGAAAGTCCATGTATATATAGAGTTATACACGTTTGAAGTAGACCCTTGTAGAATCGAATATTTACTTTTGAATGAATCAAATGATCTTAGCTCAACTTGGATCTAAATGATTTCTACAAACATTTTTAACCTCAAACGCAAATCAAACATGAGGATAAAGATCATGAAACTTGTATTGACATGAGAATATCTTGGATTAGAGCTTAGATGCGTAGGAACAACGGTTAGAATTCCAGCACTAAAATATGGGGTATTATATTATCTCCTCCTTGGAAACATTCGTCCTCGAATGTGGCTAATTAAGTCGAAAACACTGAAGAATCTGAAGCTATAAGCTATCATGCACAATTGATATGAACTAAATCACTGTGTCTTAAACATAATGAGCTATTGAACTATTCTATGAATGTATGAATTCTCATGAAAAATAGCTATATGGCTAAGATAGAAATGAGAGTGTCAACTTATGAGTAACCATTACTTTGCACTGGATTTGATCTCATGAGAAAAAAATGAGAGTTTTATGACATGAACACTCAAGGGTATTACACTTATGTGTTGTTAAAGGTCGGATTATGCTAACAAGACATGGTCCTATTTCTCTTCTTTTGCTGGTATAAACATTCAAGGATTGAGTCTAAGGAACACTATATACACTTGGTGGAATGCACAGGTTAAAAACACTCGAGGGTATTACACTCATGTGTTGTTAAAGGTCGGATTACACTAACAAGACATGGTCCTATTTCTCTTCTTTTGCTGCTATAAACATTCAAGGATTGAGTCTAAGGAACACTATATACACTTGGTGGAATGCACAGGTTAAACTAAGGGAGAGAACTTATTTTAAAGCCATTCTAGAAATGATTATATGGGAGTTATGGAGAAGAAGAAATGCTTTGAAACATGAAGGGAAAGGGATATCATTGCACAGGTTGATTTTTAATGTCACCAGACTCTTGAGAATGCCACTGAAGGTTATAAAACCAAATGTAGAATTCTCATGTGAATGGCCTCTAATTTTAAGGAAGCTTGGTCACTTGAAGCCTACATTAAAGCAATACCAGTAGTATGGGAACCACCTAACAATGGTTGGGTCAAGTATAATACTGATGGGGCTTTAAAAGGTAATTTAGGAGGCATTCTTGGGCCTTTTGCTTAAGGAATGCTTAGTGAGATTTAATTCATGTAGAAGGAGCTTCAATAAAGGGTACTATCAGCAGGGAATCAAAGGCTATGGCAATTCTAAATGCAGTAAGACATTGTAATTCAACAAAGCATGATAAAATCATCATACCGACAGATTCATTGATTATGCAGAATTTGTTAATAAGGGAATAGGAGATACCATGGAAGCTGGAAGACATAATCAGACCGATATGGAAGTTACTAGCTACCAAGCAGATTCACATAGTGCATATATATAGAGATGGTAATCAACTAGCAGACTACTCAGCAAATCTAGCATTGAAATGCTCGTAGGCGAAAGAGACCTTCCTTTGCTCCTATCGGTGGGATCAGCCAGTGTCCCCGTGTGTAAGGCCCTTTCCTGAAAGAGGTCGAATAGTTCCTTTCCCATTCATACTACTGTTGGCTTCTGTGCTATGTCTAGCGGCTGGTGAATCCTACCCAGTATCGGAATTGGATTTGATATTTCCTCGGTTTACGAAAAGGGTTTTAATGGCGACCGGACAGATGCGGCATTACCGCAGTTGTATGTACTTGTATTTCTTTTCTGCTGTTAGCATGCTTTGAAAAGAGAAAAGGTCAGTGCTTCTCCTGTGAGCGACTTCGAAGTGGGCTCCTTTCACTTGACTATTTCTCTTTTTTAGGAGGGAGAGACTGAATCCACCTAAAAGCTAAGGGAAGCCTGGAAGTATTCAAAGGCTGATAAAAAGAGACGTGTACTACGAGACCACCAAGACTGATAGGTATTCTGACCAAAAGGGGCAAGTTTTCTTATAGGATCTACCCTCCCAACAAAAAAAAGAATTCCTTGCTGTGGAAAAGCTGTTCAAGTTGAAAAGCATAAAGGTTGAAGGAAATGCAGGTACGAAATAAATCAGATTGATAAAAGTACCATGTGAAATCTTCGGTTTTTCCCCTTCCTCGATCATTCTCTGCTTTTTGTACTCGTTCGATAAGACGAAATGAAGAAAACTCTTATCCCCAATGAACTGATTCATGTTCCACCTTCCTTCTACTAGTTGATTTAAGCGCATCAACCGCAATGAAAGTGACGACCTATTCTCTAGCAGCAATAGGGGCAAGCATAAACATCTACACCTTCCATGGGAATTTAGGAAGAATTCCATTTCCTTCCGAAATCATTTAGAAAATGTTTATATCAAAACAAAACTCCCAGGATAAAATAAATTAGAGTTTCAAAAGCCCCGCCCGTAAGTTCCTTTGTCGTTGGGGAAAAAAAAGAAGTGATGCTCAAAATCCCTGTGGATAGGTTAATCCATTTTCGGTAAACAGGGAATTTGATGAAGTAGACGGATCTGATCGTAGATAGAGACTTCAACCTGTGTGGGGGTAGGGGCGGATGTAGCCAAGTGGATCAAGGCAGTGGATTGTGAATCCAATGCACCCTTTGTTTGAATGGTACTTGATTCATAAAGAACGATTCTTTTGAAGTTATACGGACTTTCTCAAAAAAATGCCACGCTCCTCGTGTCACGAGATATAACGCTCTCGGACTTCTTACGGTAAGGCCAATGACTACGACCAAAGTCGTGGCTACTTCAACCAAAAAAAGGGCGACCCCCTATTAAAACCAAAAGAAGTACCTCACCTCACTTATGAAGAAGTTGTTGGAGCTGGGCTCCGAACTATGAGAGTTTGGTTTTTATCTTTCTCAGAGCGGTCTGATCAAATAGGGGATCAGACCACTCCTGGTGTTTTAACTAGTCATTAACGGTCGGAAGAAGGTTTTTCTCATTATCACTGACAGTCTAACCAAGGAACTATGTATTGGAGCTTACCTGTTATCCAGGTCTGTTATTAGGATAGGACGGAAGTCGGGGTGGCAGCACTGCGCTTTACCCCTTAACCTTAAGTAGAAGGACAAGAAAGAGATTATTGGTTTTCTTGCTCCCGCTTCCTCATCTGCGCTCATCAAGCCAACTTTGCTCTTTGGGAGGTGAAAGAGCGGTTGAAGCAGACATTTTGAAATGACAGCGTTGAAGATATATTTCTATATATAAATGGTTACGGTTATCTCGGACTGCGTTCCGGAAAAAACAAGAATAGTCCTTTACGTATACAGCATTTCAGCAGTTACAAAGCAAAGTTAGAAAGATCCTAAACAGTGATAAATACCAAGGTTCATACCTAATGCTAGCAGTAGCAAAATGACATATAGACTGGAAGGCTACAGCAGAGTTATGCACATGCATCATATTTACAACCTCAGAGGGCATACAAAAGGATGAAAACTACTTAGCCTAACTACATCAGCCAACCAAAAAAGGACTCTTAGTAGATCGGGGGGTCCAGAGGTCAGATTTATATTCAAGGAAGCTAAGAATATTAATACCATTAGGTTAACACTGGGTCCGAGCTTCGTACAATCTCCCTCCCTTCTTTAACTGTACAGAGAAGAGTTTTTTACATACAAATCAAAAAGAAAAAGCAAACACAAAGGGAGAATTTACTTACCAAGATTGAATACCAAGTCTCAGTAAACTAGACCCATCAGTTTAGCACCAAAACCTATCTCATACATCATCACTGGAGATCACAGATGATGAAGAATTGGAGATGACAGATAATGAAGAAATGGAGTTTGTATTAATAGGTAAGCTCAAATCTAGAACAACTACAAACAAGGAGAAGCTGAACTTACTCTTGCAAGCTGGACACGGAGCTGGAGCTGACAAACCATTGCAAGGTGTTTATGATCCAAAGAAGCAGCATAGTGAATTGAGTATTAGTGAAGGAAGCCATAGCAAAGGAGGCGGAAGGCAAGAAAGATTAAGAGTTGAAGATCCCTTTTTAGAAACCCTACTCAATTTATGTTTTTTTATTTCCTTTTTTAGGCCGGATCTTTCTACCGGATTGCGTTTTTTGTGCTCTTTTGTTGGATGGTATATAGGGATATTTGGTGTTGAATGGGTTGGTCCATTCAATATAAAATAATTTTGATTATCAATAAAAGTACAAATTAAACCAAAAATAAAAAGTTATATAGCCTATGAATATCCTTCACCAGCCTTTTATTCTCCTCATACACATGAGATAAGCTTCACATAGATAACCTAATAAGAAGATCGGCAACAACATTATCTTTACTTGGATAGTAGTGCAATCTCATATTGTCATCCTTTGATAATTTGAGCCACCGCCTCTGCCTAATATTAAATTCCTTCTTCTTAAACACATACTACAAGCTTTTATAATCTAAATAAATATCTACATGCACCCCATACAGATAATGGCACCAGATCTTCAAAGCGAAGACCACCACTAACATCTTTAGATCGTAAGTCAGGTAATTCCTCTAATGAGATTTAAGCTACCTGGAAGAATATGCTACAACCTTACTATGTTGTATCAAAACACAGCCCATTCCCATTTAGGACGCATTACAAAACACAACAAAACCATTAGTACCCTTGGGAAGGGTCAAAACTAGAGCAAAAGTCAACTTATTCTTTAACTTCTCAAAGATACCTCACAAGCATCTGACAACAAGAACATAACCTTTTTCTAAGTTAACTTTATCAATACAGCATCAATAGATGAAATACTCGGCCAAGCCTAAAAAGCTCCTAATGTTAGTTGGAGTCGTGGGTCTAGGTCATTTCTTGACTACCTCAACTCTTAGGGGATCCATCTTGATCACTTTACTAGAAACAACATGCCCAAGAAAAGTCACAATATTCAGCTAAAACTCAAACTTAGAAAATTTTGCATATAATTTCTGGTCCTTAAGAGTCTGGAACACAATTCAGAGGTAATTGTCATGATCCTCCTCACTCTTGGAGTACACCAAGATGTAATTAAGGAAGATTATCACAAACTAATCTAGAAACTGCCTAAAAATCAAATTCATAAGATTTATGAAAGTAGCTAGAGCATTATTTAACCGAAATGACATCACCAAAAACTCATAATGGTCATACCATGAATAGAAAGCATTCTTGGGAATATCAACCTCCCTAATGTTCAATTGAATATAACCCAAATGAAGATCAATCTTAGAGAAACATCTAGCACCCTAAAGCTGATCAAATAGGTTATACATCCTAGGAAGAGGGTACTAATTCTTCGCGATCACCTTATTCATCTAACGATAGTCTATACACATCCAAAGCGACCCATCTTTCTTTTGTACGAAAATCACAGAAGCACCCTATAGAGAAACACTAGGACAAATGAAACTCGTATCAAGAAGATCTTTCAATTGCTCTTGAAGCTCACTTAGTTTAGTTGGAGCCATTCTATAAGGAGGAAAGGAAATAGGAAGAGTATCCATTAAAAGATCAGTACCAAAATCTATTTTCCTATTGAGAGGAATTCCAGGAATATCATCAGGAAATAATTCATAAAATTCTTTAACTATAGGGAGAGTTTAGAAAGAAGGACTTTCAGATTCAGAGTCCTTAACTTGAACAAGATCACATAGACACCCTTTTAAAATCAATTTTTGAGCTCAAAGATAAGAGATAAACCTCTCTTTGGGTACAAAGAAACTTCCCTCATATGCTGATACAGGTTTATTAGGTAAATGGAAACTGACCTTTCAGGTCCTACAATCTAGAGAGGCATAGCAAAAATAAAGCTAATCCATCCCTAAGATAACATCGAAATCCACTATATCCAACTCTATCAAATCTACCAATGTCTTCCTATGAAATATGGACACCACATAATCCCTATAGATTTTTGTAGCAAATATAGAATCACTCATCGGAATATAAATAGAGAAGGAGTTGAAAATATTTTCAAGACCAAAACAAAAAGTGACAACCACATAAAGGGTCAGATAATATAGGGTAGAATTCAAATCAAGCAAGAAATAAACATCTTGAGAAAAGATCTGCAATATACCAGTAACAACATCTGGAGTTGCCTCAAATTCCTGATAAGTCGCAACTGCATAAAGATAATTTTGGCTACTGTTGGTACCAGAAGTAGCGCTCTTGGGCATATGAGTTAAAAAAATGGCAATGGGAACTTTATAATCCCCAATGGCAACCCTGGTTGAAGGATAATCTTATTGCATATGATTAATTTAACCATAATTATAGCATTGATTTCTACTCTCCTCACAATATCCACGGTAAAGCTGCCCATAAAAAAGACAAAAAAGATAAGGTGGGGCTGGCTGAGCTCCACTAGCCTGGGACTGGGCACCCAGTTCCTTAGGACCAGTGTAGTCTAGAAACGATGATCACCCGAAGGCTTAAGATAAGGAGCCCTAATTTTTCTTCTTGGTCTACTGTCTACCATCTTTCCCACTATTTTGCTGACCCTCACCCTTCTCTGAATACCTAAACTTCTTGTTCTATCTTTCTCCCATTCCTTCTTTTCTCTTTTTTTTTATCCTTGACTTACCACGTATAAACTACCAACCTGGAGATGTCCATATCATTATTCAACATTACAGCCTTAAAGTCCAACACTAAATTATGGGAAAAATTAAAGCAAACTTTCTCATCTAAGGCCTCATATTAGCCACTAATTTCGGAGCATAATAGGATAACTGCTAAAATTTCAGAGCATACTCCTTCACACTCATCTTTCCTTACTTCAAGTTCAAAAAATCTTCAGCCTTAGCTTCCCTCAACTCCTCAGGAAAGAAGTGATTTAGAAAGGCCCCTGAAAAGTCACGGTACAACACCTGCTCAGCATCATCTCCCCTTATAGCTTTCCACTCCTTATACCACTAATAACTATATAATTTAACTGTTAAGCAGCAAACTTCATACCATCTATATTAGTAGCACGCATCACCATAAAGATATTCTCTATCTTATCAATGAACCCTTGAGAATCCTCCTCAACCTTAGAGTATTTAAAGGTCGGGGTATTCAACCTTATAATGTATTCAACCTGAGTGACCTCAGATGAATTAGCAAAAGAACCAACACAATTATACTGATAAGACTGTGATGCCATCAATTTAGTAAGCATATGAATTGACTAATGGAATTCTGTATTATATATATCTCTTTGAGGTGATTTATCACAAGTGTCACCAGCACGAGAGGCTCGAGGAGGACTAGTAGGGATCAATGGAACTCTACCTACAGTGGCATAGTTAGGAGCAGAGAACCAAGACCAGGTCTATACTCCATAAACAGTGTGAGTCCCCTCCACATTCTCCTCGGGTGGAATGGAGCTCCCAACAGAGTTTCTATGAAAATTAAATCTTCGTGAAGACATGATCTAAAATACGAGGAACCCAGGAGTAAAAGAAATTCCATAACACTAGAATCTATAGCCCAAAATAGGACACAAGAAATGAAAACAATCCTAAATGACTTGTATCCTCCTCCTTATTAGTGTAGTATGCTACACACTCATAAAAATGACTTCACTCAACATGGATTTATGGACACCTAATAGCCCTAAAAATTCTCTAATATCAAGCTGGTCATGACCCAAACTAGGGCCTGGCCGTGATGGGTATCGCAAGCCCACCATGGACTTGAGACCACACCTTAAGACTAACCTCAAGATCACAATAAAAATGATAAAGATAAAGTAGAATCCACTCCAATAGTAATAAGTAAATAATTAGATAACTCAGAGAAGACTAAGAGTCAAAATAATAACCAACCCACACTTGTCCACAATAGCCTCTAAAATAAGAATAGTAACAAAGTCGGGACATGCCCCCGACTATGACTAAAGAAAGAACCCAATAGTACTAAGTCAATAAAGAAAAAATAATAAAATGATAAAGCTTTTCAAAGGAAGGAGGCTCACTACTTTACGACAACTTAATAGACGTGCTCAGCCACCTATGCTGCACAAGAGCAATAGAAAAGTCTTCAGACCCTACATTATGAAATTAGCATCCTAGGATGGTCAGTGGGATAAGCACTACATTTAACTAGAGGAAAGTGATAAAATAATGCCATGTCAAAAATTAATCAAAACCATATGCACACATTCATATATACATGTATAAGATGTCGGGATTAGGTAAAGAGTCATGAACATGAGAGCTTCCAGATTTAACCTGAACTGAGTAGCTCAATCTATCCTAAAGGTACCCGTGGGCTATATAGGTTCATCGTCCGCTACTACAAGGTCCCTAATGCATGTTATCCGCACGAACCTAGGAAAAAACAAAGGAAATTAAGGCCACCATGGGCAATAGCCATTTCAAAAATATATATATTAAGTATGCACCAAGCACAGGTCGTATAAACCCCCAACACTAGCAAATGTAGTTTCTAGTATTTGTCTCCACGAGACATACACTGTTACAGTGAGCTACACATTTCCCTTTAACCTAAAATAAAAGATAATTTGCACATAAACCAATCCGTTAACCAAGGAGTCATTCATCAAGTCATTTACCACTTGGTATTGTCATGCCAATATGCTTTCAAGCTAAATTAAATATGTCAAACCAATCCACATATCCACATTAACTTCCAAGTTCCATTGAAAATCAAAACCATGGCTACCAAGGCCATCTAAATTCATTTTTATATCCATTAATGAAATGCATTGGTTTCAAAACAAGTTAAACCATGCAATTTTTTCACATTTGAAATTGAGATTATAAAGTGGGTTAAGGTCAACACTAATTCCAAGACAAAATTCATCCAATTTAGGGAAACTCATGTCTTCTATTCTAATCATTTAAATAATTTATCAATTTAGTCCCAAAATCATCAATTTAAAGCACAAATAATTAATTTAAAACATGGGATAAGTAATTCAATCATCAACAACCAAAACCCCTCAACCTAATTTCAAAACTCACAATTTAAATCATATGAAAATTCATTCAATTAATACCACAATATAAAATTTAAGTTTAGAGAAGAAACACATGTCTGAAACACACAAGAAATTGAAGTCAATTTGAAGTTTGGAGCCCGGAGTAGTGCTTTCTTGAAAAACCCTTGAGCTTTCTAGGTATAGAGTTAAAGTATGAATAAAGTAGAGTTTCATCATTGAAAAATTAAGAAAAAGGGTCACTTTTATGTTTATAAGTTTTACAAGGAGTAAAAACACCAAAAGGCCCTCACCCCATGTGAAAAAAAACTAAACGAAATTAAAACACTGGCGTGCACGCCATTATCGTAAAGGTTAGCCTCCGTGCCACACCAATATCAAGGAGATTAGACTCTATGACATAGACTTATTGCGGACCTTCACTGCCTCAGAGTCTCAAAATGACCCCAAATCGCTTTATAAATATCTGAAACATTCCTAAAATACCCTTTTAACATTTCTAAACATAATTAAAGTCGAAAATCAATACTACGCATGCGGGAGGGTCAAAATAAAATCTTTAAAGTTTTAAGGGGTCTTACACCTTAGCTTATATTGAGTTTTCTCATAATGAAAACTCAAGAAATTTTTCTCCGGTCAAACTAAAATATATGATTTACTTCAGTTTCATTATATGTCCATATATGTCTATACTTTTTTTCATCTTTGGATACTTTCTTGTATTTTACCGCAAACTAACTTGACTCTTATGTGATAGTGGAGTTCTCTTTGTTTTATGGATTTGATCTTAATTATGAATTAGTTTGATCCTCTCGTGATTGTAGAATTCTCCTTAATTCATGGCCTTGATCTTGGTTGTCCCTTTATATGACGGAATGCTTGACTTCATTGGCGGACTCAAAAACATATATAAGTGGATTTAGATGTACACTATGGGAACCAACAATAAAATCGGTAGTAGAAAAAGCAAGTGAAATTTGCTCATTATTTTACTTTTTTTTTTATTTTCTATCTTAAGATAAACTCATCATTTTCACATTGCTCTTTATTTTTATAACTAGTAGCTAAACTTTTCTTATAACATAATTATAAAAGCTATTTACATTTATCTTCAAAATGATTTATCTACTAAATTTCTCAAATTCTTCTTTAAAATAGTAAAATTTGATTAACAATCATGACTAATTTAAAATTATTTAACTCTAAAATTTGAAACAAAATACAAATTCATTTTTCTATTTATATAATAAAATAAATTATTGCTTAAAAGAACTAATGAGTTGTTGATAAACTAACTAAACCAAATTATAAATTAAGAGAGCTTATAAGGCAAATAAAAAAATATAATATACAAAAACTAAGCAAAATCAATATAGACCAAATTATTAAATTAAACATAAACATATAAATCATTTCAAACTATAAATTGGGATGACTACTAAGCTTTTGAAAGCTTAACAAAAAGGTAAAAAAACCTGCCGCAAGGAAGCTAGAACCATGGTCATATCTGAGATTTGAACCTGCATAACCATCACATCAAGAGGCGTGGAACTAAGATTTCCACTATGAAGGTTCAAAATTTAAAGAAAAATTAGTCAAAGGGGGTTAGATATCTATTATATATACATAAAAAAAATAATTTTAGTCATGTATAAATAGTATAGTTTTCTGCCAGAGGGGGTTTGGATAAACCCCGCCAAAGGCTAGCTCTGCCCCTGACCACACCACTGAACCACTTCATACAAAGGAGGTTCAACTTATTCTGTATAACATAATTATTGTTGTTTTAGATGGAATTTATATATTTACAGTGTGTAGTTTTTTGATGAAGCAGGTTCACATGAATCCTATAATTTTGAAACTACATAAGTTTGTTCATGCTTGAGTTTTCCTTTTCCATTTCGCTTGCATAATGAATTGCCTTCATTAAAATATGTGTAGACTAATAATGATAAGAATTTGTAGACAAATAAAAGATGTAAAGTTCAAATTTTGTATCTAAAGTAGATATCTAAGAAAGATAAATATTGTATTCACTATTCATATAAGTAAAATAAATAAATTCATAAAGGCAACATACAAATTCACTATACGTTCATCAGCATCTATACAAAAAATGAAGCATCTTTTCTAATTTTATGCTTCAATTGATTCATTAGATTTCATTCATATATGCTTGAAGTTGTGATAAATATATGTAACGGCTAAGGATGGACCATCAATACTTCTAGTTCTTTGAATTTTGATAATGACAAAGTATACACCCAACTTTTCAAATACGGCTCAATTCCATTCGATATGTCTAAAACAATTTTTTCAATAGGGTAAAATTCAGAAATAGCATACTTATCCCCTTAATTATGAGTTTCATATCAACAGTTTCATAATTACATAATATAGCAAATTGTATTTTATATTTTTGCAAACTCTTGCTACAAAAATACAAATACATATAATTTTTACTACCCTTATGATCGATATGTATTTTGTATTTTTGTAAACTATTGCTATAAAAATACAAATACATACAAATACATATGCTACAAAATATAATTTTATAAAAGTGTTGCTATTTTTTATAATTTAATACTTAACTATGCTACTTTATGTATTTTTTCCATTTCAATATAAGCATAGTTCAAATATTACATTAGATTGACTACCAATTTTAAAAACTTTCTCCTACAATAAGCCTACAAAGAAAAGATGAAAACAACAAAAGTATTAAAGAGGTGTTCACTTCAGAGGCAGTGAAGAATAAAAGGCACTGAACTCATCCTCATTCAATATTTAAGTACCATAATGTAGAGATATTAAAAATAAAGTTTCAGTAACTTCTATGCTTCAAAAATTGGAACATCTCCACTCTTAGTCAGTCGAATTCACTTCTGATGCAGTGAAAAACGAACACATTGCATAGGGACACGGGTTATTGGAGAATAATGTAATAAGCTACTGGAATGGATTTGGGTTCGAAGGAAACATTTTGGGCTTAAGTTTAGTGATAGTGGTTGAGCAGGAAACTACATAGGATGATCTCCATATTATTTGGCTTTGTTTTTGTGAAAATTATACCCTATAAATTTATTAGATTGAAAATTATAAGTTATAGAAACACTTTTAGATAATTATTTCATTAAAGATTAATTGCAATTTGTAGCAACTTTTTAAAAAATAATTTATTTTACTTTATTTATAAAAATTGAAGATACATTTTCACAAATAAAATTAACTCATTTTATAGGATAGTTTTTAATGTTTCCTAAAATAATATTTTGATAATTATTCTAAGAGTAAATCATGGTATAAATTGTATATCTTCATTTATTATCATATTTATCTCTTTCAAAAAGTTTCACGCTTTTCTGAAACTACTTTATTAAAAGAATACTTTTTTTACCTATTGAAACACGTCTCTTCTTCATTATCATACTCAAATATTTCTTGAAAAAAAATGTTGAGATTTACATTTTTTCACATATTTCTTTACTCATTCATATAACATATCATAAATTTTGAGGTTTTGATTTTTATCAAATTTAAACTTTGCTGCTAGAATTTTGCTAAAGGATTTCTTCGTCATGTGTTTGTCAGTATATTTTTTCATTAAGATTTTCTTCTCTGATTTTTTTTGCGATAGAATTTCATGAATCATGCCTGAACCCAAGTTTGATTCTACTCTATCGCATAAGAGTCCTCGATTAATAGAGAATAATAACCCTATTATTCTTTCTAGACCTACGTTTGATGTTTGTTATTTTACTTCATCTCCTCTTAGTAAGTGTAAAAAAAAGATTGTTGAAAGTGGGTCTAAGATTAGCAAGCGAAAAGAGTGTTTGCCAACAAAGTTAAATTTTTTCTAGTAGAAGAACCATCCAAGAAGCTAAATGTGAACATGCATAGTGAAAAAAAAATCAACAAAAATGTTGTTATTCCTAAGCTAAGAGGAATTAAAAGAGAAAGAATATTGTTTGTGAGCAAGTATCTGACTCTGATTTTGAGAAGAAATTTCATCACTCAAATTTAAAAAATTCAAGAGTGAAATAGATTCACCTTCTCGAGTTACAAGGGTAAGGTCTAAGGTAAAAAATATCAAGGATGTTGCCAAGAAGGCTAGAACCAAGAAATCTTGAATGTTTTAATTTTATATATAAAAATTGTATGATTTTGATATTTTTTTACAGTTTGTGTGACTTTATTTATAAAAATTGTATGATTTTTATATTTTTTGTATTGATTTTTTAAAATATAGAATGCATGTTAAATTTTTATTATAAGTTTTAGTTATTTTAGTTTTCATTAATTTTTTATTTTTGTGAATAGATTGGTGTAATTTTGATATGTGTTTTACTATCTTGATAATTTATTTGTAAATGTATGTAGGAGAGAAAAATATATAGCCACTGGCATCGTATATTAAGGTCAATGTCTGTGATGGGCTTAGTTTAAAATGGAAGAAGAAGCATTTCGACATGTTTGTAAAATTACTTTTTGGACATTTCTTGATGATGCAGCATCTTAAAGTACAACCCTAACTTCTTTCAAAGTTATTGTATGTAGAAATGGAGAATGACGGAGATGATTTGTTCATCTTTAGGTTGAATGATAAATTGTTGCATTTTAGAAAGAGGAAAAGACATCAAACATAACTTATATCTATGTATTATCCTGATATCAAAAAGGTTAAGAGATTTGATTTTTATACTGATTTTATTGTGACTAAAAATTTTTTCAAAAACTTTGTCAAGAAATTACATACTGAAGTTATATTTTAATTTAATTAAATTTGGTGAGAACTTGAATTATGATTAGGGGAATGAATGTTTTAAAATTTTTCACAAATTACATAGTCATGATTTGACAACCAATCTATCATCATTTACTTTTGATGGTTTTCATTTGGCTTTTCAAATTTAATTTTATAAATTTTGTCTGAAGATGAATAAATTTGTTGCTACTCGAGGTGATTCACTTCTGAGTCCTTGAATTCTAAATTGAAAGACATCAGAGGAACTTATTTATAATGAGTATTTGAAGACAACCATATTTAAGCATTATAGCAAGGAGGTAATGTTAACTATATTTCTTGACGGTACGTTTTATTAACTTTCATTTTAAAATAAAATATTATTTCATATTATAAGATATTATAAATCAATATCTATTTTGTAGTAATTATAATACTTTTTATTAAATAAATTTAACTTAAATTTATTTTTTATGCTAGTATCAATTCAAAAACATTGTCTTTATTGATGAGAAAATGGTAAAGTACAATCTGCGGGCAATACATCAAGATAGCTTCATTCAACAAGATCGGGATAGCTTCGTTCATTCAGATGTTGGTGGTGAAAAAGATTCATCATATCTGTAAAAGATGATTCATAAGTAGAACTGAAGAAGGAATTGACAAATGTACGTTATGAGTATTCATAGTAGCTTTTCAATTAATATTTTCGATTTTATTTTACGAATTCACTAACTTTGTGTTCTATGTATTTATCATGTCTGGTTTGAGATGATATGTTGAACATACAGAAAAAGGTATGTTTTGATTCGACATACATTTTAAAATGATTATATAATATATATATATATATATATATATATATATATTAAAAATATTTATACGTACATGTTCTTAGTGATATGTTTGATTTTCAGGAAAAGATAAGTACTAAAATTTTAATGTATTAATTTTTTTAAATTGTACATGCTACACGCTGTCAGTAGTGATTTCATTTTTGTTAATGTATATGTAATTTAAATCAATATTGTCATATTGTAGCTAATTTTTTCAATTCTGAATTTTGAATGAAGATTGAGCATTTAAAAATTCATTTTATTATGTTACAGTATATCCAAGATCATAGCATATAAAAGTTTTTTTTATATATTACATTATTCTAGATGGGTTTTTATATTTTTCATGACATATCATTTAAATTTTTTTATCATCTGCATCATTATCTTATGATTCGGTTGAGAAACAATTCAAGGAGATCAAACAATATGTTGTTGAATCTATCAAAATTATTTTAAATGAATTAAGGTCTTTAGAATTTAAGTCTGATTAATTCAAACAAAAAATGAGTATGAATACATATAAATATTAAAAGACTTATTTTCTTTTATTTTCTTTTTCAACAGTTAATTTTTGTTGTTTATAATTTGAAGAATGAGCTTGAGTCTGTGGATAATTTATTACAAACACCAAATGCAAGTAAGATATGTGATAAAAATTTTACTGAACTAATCAAGAAAATAAATGCATTGTCTTATGATGTGGCAGTTAAAAAAGATGGTAACATTAGATTAATTTGTTCTCGAATTTTATTCTTTAATATATATAAGTTCAACCTATTCATAAGTTATTTTTATATTTAATATAAATTGGTGTGTGTTTTTTAATATAAGAAACTAATCTTTATATGAATTTTGAATGTAATTATATATACAGTAAGTCGTGACACTATTGGTAGAAAATCTATCACCAATCTTTCTTCGTTGAACGAGTTCTCATTTTTTATGGAGTCTCAACTGATCTCACTGAAATCAATATTTAGGCATCATAAAACACCTAAAAGTAAATTTCAGATATTATCACCGGTGATCTTCAATAAATCTCTAGTGGTAATGAATCAATAGCATAGATATAGCCATGAAACATTCATAGTCTACTTTAATGAAAAAAACATTCATTTGAAGATTATATTATCTTTGAGGTTCCATATATATTGATTGATCAATTCACAGACTGGTGTTATGCGGATGTGAAGAAACAATGTGAAAGACAATGCTTTATTTTTTTAGCTTAATATTTTTAATCATATACTTGAGAGTTTTGTATATACCCTCTTATAAGATTTTTATGTTTTCTTAAATAATCGTAAGAGTAGAAAAAATATTATTGAAAACATCATCATAAGTTCTAAATTTGAGCTTGGTGGTTTGAAAATTGCTCAAAAGAATTGGCTCCTTATATTAATTCACATTGAACGTCAATGAAATGATGAGATATGTGTCAAATATATGTAAATACTAGTTGTACATAGCTTATATTGTGTTGTGGTAAAGAATAATTTCAATCAATTTGAATCTCATAATACTATTTATCATGCTGGAAAAAAAAATCAAAAAATAGATTTATGTTGCCTATTTAAAATAGTTTCACGCTTTCTTCATGTTCTGTAACTTTTTAATAATTAATGTTCAGGTGGTAGAGGAATTATTATAGTTATAGATGCAGATGTGTATGAAATTGATATGGATCATAAATTTTCAATATAAGATTTACTGATACGTACGAAAATTATTTTTTTATTAATGCTTAGATACATCAATGTATGTTAATAAAAAAACAGTATGCTAGACTCATGTTAGTGTTTATATTATTGTTCTATCACATTTTTAAGAACATCTAAATTAAATTCCATTAGATATATATGTTCTGCCAACATCTTCAGTGTCATGTTTGATTTTTTGTGCAAATATTATTACATTATACCTTTTAGGTGAACATCTTGGCTACAACCACTTTATAAGAATTGCTTATATTTTTTATTATTCTAATTATATCATTGGAAGACAAGGAAAGAACAAGTCTGGTAATACTAATATACATTATCATTTTAGGGTAATAATTGAATATACTTGACAGATTTTGATGAAGAATAATTGTAGTGTCCTGAAGAATAATGTTAATTAAAATAAATAATTTAAAATCTAGAATAGAGGAATATGTGTATAAAATTGATTTGATATATGAATCAGTAATATTGATTTAGTGTATGTGTAATAGTTGAAAATAATCCTTCCTGTATTCATGTCTTGTTTGTACTATTGGCGACACCATTTAATTTATATGTTCATTTTACATCTTTATGTTGTTATACCATATAGATGGTCCATGTTGTCTCTTTTATATAATAGTTTGATTGAATCTGTTGTTGACTTGATAGAGGAAGAAATAACTTTCACAGCTTTTTATTTAATGTTCTAGGAGTATTCTTTAATTATGAAAATTAGTGATCTGGTTGAAAATTTTGAATAGAGAATGATGTGTATAATCTATGATATATGATTTATTAGTGTTCATTTTGAATATATTGGTGTTATCATTTTAGAAAATATGAATAAATCTAATTTATTTTATGTATTATATTAGGTATTTGGTAGTGAGATGAAAAGTGATATTTTTTAAAGATGCATGCATATATGTCAATGTGTGTTTGTTTGTATTGAACAAAAACATGTGCAAAAAATTATATTTTTTTATTTTATTAATGAATGTTTATTTGCCTTGAACTTTGAAAAATCTGAACACAAGTTATTTCCCACTTGATTTACTATCAACTATTAAATTTAATATATAAGTAACTTGTTAAAGAATCTATAAAAAGAGTCATGACCAGTCTTTTAATAATAAAGTTTAAATATACTCTCAACTAAGCAAATGTTTGTCAACTATTATGTAGTTAGTGTGATTATGGATGAGTTTAAAATGGACATGGTACTTAATTTTTCTGTGTATACTTACTTGGTATGACAGGAAACTACATCTTTTATCATAACATATTTTACCGTATGCTTTTTACTATTTCTAATGTATTAAAATATTAAATATAATTTTTCTTATATTTACTTTTTTGAAATAATATATAGATGTGATTATGTACTATTTACAGAAAAAAGAAAAGTATAGTAAGATGAAATCGATAACATATTTCACAACTGATGTTTGATTTATTAAGTGGGTTTGTTCAATTGAGCAACAATGATTGGGTCCGAACAAGGACATGAGATATATCTCTTCTAAATACTATATTGGTCAGTATATTAGGGGCTTTAAGATAACTGTGAATATATCTTGGGATACTATGGATAACATTATCATTTCTATTAACGTTAGTAAATCATTTCATTGTATCATGATTTTATTTCGCATTAGAAACAAATGTCTATATGTATATGATTCATTTATTGGAGGTGCTGTGAATACAGAAAATGTTCATTGTCATGTCCAATTATTTGCTATCATGATACTGTTGTTTTTATTGTCAATGATTTTTATGATAAACGAACGGATATATCTTAACATAAAGAGACTGCATACATTGACAAGGTCATGACCAATCAACTAGAGTATGTTATTGTGAGAGACACTTCCTAATAGGCTTCACATTCTAAGTACGGAAATTTATATTTTTAAATGTCTATATTATCATTGTATATATTCGTGCACATATTTTTTTATTTTTATTTTTTCAGCGATTGTGGTATGTATGCACGTGTTTTTGCTAAATTTGTAGTCATGATGTTTGATATTTCAACCAACAAATTCAATGCTTTCAATTATCGTATACGATATGATGCACTATATTGAAATTATTATTGAAAAAAGCAAGATAATAGTGCAATCAGTGAAAGTGAAGTGACCAACAATGTTACGAGAAGACTCTGTGTTTCAAAGATTTTGAGAGACATTATTACTTCAACTATTTCTTAAAATATAGGCAAATCTAGACATGAATATTTTTTTTTATGTTTATTGGTGATCATTAATGATATCTTTCTGTAATACCCCGTATTTTTGTGCTAGAATTCTAACTGTCGTTGATGCGCGTATAAGCTCTAATCCAAGTGATTCTCATGTCAATACAAGTTGCATGATCATTATCCTAGTCTATGGAGTAGTTTAGATATGGAAAATATTTATAGCAATGACATAGAACAAGGTTGAGCTAAGACCAATTGATTCATCCAAAGTTTGACATTCGATTCTACAAGGGTCAAATTCAAACGTTAATATCTTTTAATATACATGAAATTTTTCATTCCAAGACCTATCAAATTATATATAATTGAATTAACTTTCCAGGGATACCAATTTCACAAAAATCCGATACCCGAGCAAATAGTTATGCGCATTTTTGTAAGAGGCAGTAAGGGTGTGCGATGGGCAATGCGCCACGCAATCAAATGTATGCAATTGGGAGTGAGAGGCATACTTAAATGTCTGCCATAAGGTGTGTGACGCATACCTTAAGGTCTGTCATGGGTTGTGCGCCGCATACCTCACTTCCAAGTGCCAAAAACACCCCTATATATGTCTATAACACGGGATTAAACTCCCATAACACCAAAATAAGTTTACTTTCTCTCAAAATCACCAAGAACATTCATTAGGGCTTCAACCTAAAAATTCAAATATCTCAAGATTCAACCATGAGTTTTCAATAATTTTTACATATTCGGAATCCCCGTTACGAAGGCTACGAGGGACACCCAAAACTTTATGAATAGCATTACGTCATTCGAAAAGTCATTCAAAGCTTCAAGTTTAAGGTATGTAGGGTTTTCAACAAGATCATCCTTTTGTTCTTGTGCCCAAAACTTTGTATTATTTTACGAAGATACATGATTTTACTTGTTTAATTATGAATTTGAGATGAAAACTATTATCCTATATTCTTGTTCAAGAAACTATGATATTTTTGTGATGTCTTAAAGATAAATTCTTTGAGTTTTGATATTAATATCATGTTTCAAGTTGAATTTTCAGATTTTCATATGAGTTATACTTGTTTTCTATACAAAGTATGAATCTTGAAAATGTTTTGCTTAAGTGTTGATATAGGGGATTTAAACCCTCTTTGAGATTATGATCTTTGGTGAAGTAATGTATTATACACACCTTGATATTTGAATGATTTGACCTTTTTGTCTTGAAAGAGTTATTTTGGAACTCGAATGAGAAAACAAATCCACATGTTTATTTATTATGAAAAAGAGGTAGCATGGTGGCTCCCGATATGAATTGATGAATTGTGTTGTTGTGGATTTTCTTTTGAAATGATCTGAGCTAAGTCCGGGAGTAGTCTTTAGCATCGAGTGGGAGGTATAGTTGTGATTGGTACTTCCCTATAACTACGTGTCCCCGTAGGATGTGAGCCTAAGGCTGATTGATATAGTGATCACCAGTGAACAAAAAATTAAGGTCCTACTCTGATGGCAAGGACAGGACAGCTCTCCCCAACATGGGTTGAACGTTGGACTCCATGTAGATCACATAGTTTATGTCGGTTGTAAGAGACTCCCAATGTGTGTATGTGTATTCTCCTATCTAATATGAAAAGTCTTATTTTTCTATCTGAGATGAAAATATATTTGTTTGAAAGACTGAGTTTGAGAAAGTCATTATTTTCGAAAGATTTAATGAACATATATTCCAAAGAGAATTGTTATGAGATTTGATTGCTTTGATGATTTGGAATCGAGATGGAAGTGAATTGAGATTTATTATGATGACTCACATATTTTACCCGATATATTTTACTCTTTTATGATTATAATGATTTTAATTCGAGCTAAGTGAGTCATTTATATCAGCATGCATAATTTTATAAACTGTGATGATATTAAGATATTTTTTTATATATGCATTGCACCCCTATATGCTTGGTATGTTTCTATGGTACTGACCTACATATTTGTATGTGAGCTACATTTTCTCGGAATGTAGGTACAAGTTATAGTGTATATCTTCAGATCCAGTTAGTTCGCGGCATCCAGTCAGCAGGTGATGAGTCCTTTTGATTCATGGGCTTGATTTAGTTATACAGTTC
Source organism: Capsicum annuum (assembly GCF_002878395.1). NCBI lineage: Eukaryota > Viridiplantae > Streptophyta > Magnoliopsida > Solanales > Solanaceae > Capsicum > Capsicum annuum. The sequence goes on along the minus strand of NC_061115.1, from coordinate 74,993,703 downwards.
GAGAAGTGTTGTATTTTCTTTATTCAGTCGCATTGAGTTGGAGTAGTCGGGAGTCATGACCCAGCTACCTTCAGTCAGTACTAGTAGAGGCTTCATAGACAGTCAGTAGAAGTTGATGCATTTCGTTTCAGTTTTAGTTGTAAAGGCAAAATTGTAATACTGTAAAATTCCATTTTGTATCGATCAGATTCAGAAAAGAGTTAATTTCTGCTGATTTGTATGAATTTGTATTTTTATTCAGTTACTTATGAGTTATGCCAGTAGAAGTGTTAGCTTGGGGTTACTTGTGATCCTAAGCACCATGTGACGTCTCGGGACCCGATTTCAGGGCGTTACACTTTCTAAGATTGTTGGTATGAACAAATTTTATTTTGGTGTTTAAGTATTTATATAATGTTAGACTTTTTTTTAAATTAGACTTTTTTTTAACATTGTTTTGATATTAAAACGTTTGGCATGGTCTATTTTAGGTGAAAAATATAAAATCATGATATGCTACTTTAACATTTGTTTAGTATTTTACATCATTGAATGAAATTGACATAAACTCAGAGGTATTAGATGGTATTAAATTTGATATCAACTGTATCAAATTATACATTTTTTGATTCTGCAATTAGTAACATTTCCTTTGTCTGATTTTTATGATCCCTTGTAGTATTTTTATGATTACATAGGTTCAATAGATTTTAGAATATATATATATATATCAACATATTTTAAAATCGATATAACATATCATACATAAATTTGAATATTAAAATTACATTTATCTACTTTTATTACTTGGCAGCATATATTTATTTATATGAATCATAAAATTTATTCATCACAAAAATAACAAGTCATGAAATATTTTGAATATAAACTTGAAAATGAGAAAAAAAATATTTCATATAAAATATTAAATAAAATACAAGTTGCACTATTTAATAAAAACATCCAGATAAATAACAAAATCTTACTGGAAAAAAAAATTAAAAGAAGAAGAATTTTTATTAAACTTGAGGTGCATGTTTATGGCATGTTTTATTTGATGTTTTTCATCTCTCAACATATGGCCGTTCAGGTGGTCTTCTAGAATCAGGTGGTAAAATAATTTCATCCAACAATTCTTGAGAAATTTTTCATTTACTCTTATGAGGAAAAGGTTTAACTGGTATTGCATAACATTCTTAAATTTTTTACTGTTATAGTACACCGAGCAATAGTCATCTCCATGTTGATTTTTATATGTAATAGCAGTCATTGCATGAGAACAAGGTATCTCATCTAGTTGGAATCAATCATAACTGCATTTTCAATTTTTTAGGCATAAAATAAATCTTTTAACTCCATCGTTAATGGTATGCAAGAATTCGTTTGAAGCTCTTACCTACAATGAATTATATTCTTAATACATATATTAAATTAAAAAACTGCATTAAAAGATTCTAAAAAAATACATAATTATAACTCATCAAACCAACTTTCATAATTATAATCTAACATATTTCATTACTTTTACTACTTTGATGTAAGCAATCTAACATAAAAATAAATTATGAACATTAATTTTAATGTATGTAATGTAACCTCCAAAAGCTTCTTTAAACTTCTCAAAAAATCATATCTAAGATGATATATTTTCATAATCAACTGACACATAAGCAAGTGGTGATATATGACCTTTTTTACATACGAAATAACCGATGATTTAATTACCTTTTATTTTTAAATAGAGCAAACAGATATAATATCAATAACATACCAATTTCATAACATAAGTAATAATGTGATATGAATGAATTATATCTTATGATTAGAAATTAACAAATAACATACTGATTAGTTACCTCGTAGGTCCAACATGCTTGCAATTTATCACAACCTGACCTCGGGCTTGACCGTAACGGGTATCTTAAGCCTGCCATGGGCCCGAGACCACCCCCATAGCCTAACCTCAAGAGCACAATAATCATAAAGATAAAGTGAAAGCCAATCAAACAGTAATAAGAAGATGACTAGAAAAATCAAATGGAACTAAGAGTCAAAACAATAACCAACTTACACTTGTCCATAATAGCCTCTAAACCCAGGATATCAACTAAGTTGGGACATGCCCCTAATTATGACTAATAAAAATTCAAAAGTAATATGACAATAAAGAAAGAATAATGAAATGATAAGGACTTTTGAAGGATGGAGGCTCACAACTTCACAATAGCTCAACAGACGTACTTAACAATCTAACGTTGCACAAGAGAAAGAGAAAAGTATTTGAACTCTACATCATGAAATAATCTAGCATCCTAGGATGCTCAGTGGGATAAACAATGGCATGTAACTTAGGAAAAGTGTAACATAATGACATATCCAAAATCAGTCAAAACCACATACACACATTCATATATACATATATAGGATGTTGGGAAAAGGTAAAGGTCTATGAACATAAGAGTTTAAGTTTTTAACCTGAACTGCATAGCTCAATTAGTCCTAAAGGCACCCATGGGCTATATGGGTTCAGCTCCTCTGCTGAAAGGGCCCCAATGCGTGGTAGCTGCACAAAACAAGGAAAACCGAGGGAAAACTAAAACCACCAAGGCAATAGTTGTCCATATATATATATACTAGACATCAAAGATCTGTGCTTAGCTCGAGCCCAATATATATTATGTTTTGTCTTAATTTATCTGACACAAATATAATTTAGATAATCAATCATTAAAAAAATTTAAATTTTTAGTTTTTGTGATTTATAATAATTTTTCTTCTATTCCAATTTAAGTGACGCAGGTATAAGTTCAAGAGTCAATCGAATATTTTATATCTTTAAATTGTTAAATATGTGAGTTATAATGCTTTTAGCATAATTTTTCAATAAGTTGTCTTCCGTTGTCCCATTGTAATTTGGGGAAACACATGTCCCTCATTCCAACCATTAAAAAAAATGCGCTAATTCAATCCCAAAAACATCAATCTAAAGCATGAACAATCACTTTAAAATGTAGGACAAGTAATTCAATCAATAACAACCAAAACCCCTCAACCCAATTTTAAAACCTACAATTTAAATCAAATAAAAGTTCATTCAATTCATATAATAATGTAAAATTAAAGTTTAAAGAAGAGAAACACATCTGAAATACACAAGAAATTGATGTCAATTTAAAGTTTGGAGCCCGGATGATCAATTCACTGTAAAACCATTGAATGTTCTTGGGTTTTGAGTTTTAGAGAGAAACATAATGATTTGATCTTTTAAAACTGAAGGGAATGTTTAAAGGTCGTACAAAGGAAAAAAGACCAAAAGGCCCTTACCCCAAGTGAAAAAAAATAAAAACTGAATAAAATTAAAACACCAGCGTGGCATGCCAATATCACAGAGGTTAGCCTCTGTTCCAAGATAATAGAGTGGAGGTTAACCTCCATGACACAACCTTATCGCGGAGTCTCACTGCCTCGGGGTCCCAAAATGACCCCGAACCCTTTTAAAAAATTCAAAACTTTTCCAAAATACCCTTTTAACATCCCTAAACATAATTCAAGTAAAATATTGTCATTACACATACGGGAGGGTCAAAAATAAAATCATCAAAATTGTATGAGGTCCCACACTATTAGAATTGTCCTGTCATAAAGTGATTTCAGGGCAGCACCATCAACAACAACTATTGGTTTGCTGTATTCCCATGCATGAATAAAAGCCTCCAGCAAAACAAAAACATATAAGAAATAATTTTCTTTTTTTTCTCCTAACAAATGACATGTTGTTATGACCAAAAACATGGCCTAGTCATGACAAGTATCTTAATCCTATAATGGGCTAGAGACCACCCCCTTAGCCTAACCTCCAGGGCATAGTTAAAAGTAAACAGCGAAAGCCAACCAAAATATATATAATAAATATATATAAGTCTAATAGAGTTCTAAGATCCATAACACAATGACCAAAACATCCCAACACTATCCACAAAAGCCTCTAAACAAGAAATACATAACCAGGTCGAGATATGCCCCCGATCATGATGAAAGAGAATTCACAAATTCCAAAATCTGAAAAGAAACGTAGTAATATAGCTGGGCTTTTCAAAATATGGAGGCTCACCGCTTCACAACAACTCAACCAACATACCACACCATCAACACTGCACAGGAGTAATAGAAAAGCCCTTGGATGCTATATCATAAAATAATGCTGCGTCGAGAGATGATCGGTGGGGCGAGCACTAACATGCAACTCAAGGGAAAGCGATAATAATGCCATTGCTAGAAACCATTCAAAACACATAAAAAATATTTAAATATACATATATAGGATATTGGGATAGGGAAAAGGGCCATAAGAATGAGAGTTCAAAATATTAACCTGAATTATGAGATAGATCCATCCTAAAAATACCCATGGGCTATATGGGTCCGATTCACCCTACCAGAAGGGCTCAGTATGTGTTACCCGTACGTAACGAGGAAATAGAGAAAAGGATAAAGACATAAAGGCGATAGCCATCCAAAATATAAAGTGTGCACCAATCACGTGGTCTCATGGACCCTCACATTGGCAAATATTATTTCCAGTGTTGGTCTCTTCTCCCCCTCTCTCCCCCCTCCCTTACACTACACCTTCATGGCAAGCCATATAATTTCCTTTAAGCCTAAATTAAAATAGTTTACACATAAAACAATAATTTATAAAGAGGTCATATTATGTAATTTTCCAAAATAGTATCATCATACTAATATGCTTGCAAGCTAATTCAATTATGCCATACTAGTCCATCAAGCCATTAGACTCCCAAGTTCCATTAAATCCAAATCATTGCCACCAAGGGCATTCCAAAATCATTTGTATTATCCATTATCCTTTTAATGAAATGCAATGTTCCAAAAGTAAGTTAAATCATGTAAATTCCATATTCAAAAGCAAAGTTATAAAGGTGGGTTGAGGTTAATGCCATTACCAAGCTAAAAATCCATCAATCTAGGAAAATCCATGTTCCCTATTCTAATCATTATAACCATACCCCCATTAAGCACCAAAAATCATCAATTAAATTATAAATAACACAGTTATATCATGGTAAATAAAATCCAAACAATAACCATCAATGCCCTTAACCCAATTTCAAACTCACAATTAAAATCACATGAATAATAATTAAATAAATGCCATAATATAAAATTCAAGTTAGGGGTGAGAAACCTAAAATATAGAGAAAATTAAAAGGAATTTGAAGTTTAGAGCTTGAATGTTACATTTTCTTGTAAAATCCTAGTATCTCTTGTCTTGGAAGTTAAAGAGGAAAGACATAAGTTTAATCCTGATAACTAAAGGAAAAAGGTCCTTTACGTGTTTTTAAGCTGTGGAAAGAGTGTGGAGAGAGGAAAAAATCAAAAAGACCCTAATTAAAATATACTAAAAAATCAGTAACAGTCGTCACGACTTGAGTAATGACTCATGAGGTCTGACAACGAGTAGTGGCCTAGAGTTGTTACCCGAGGATCAAAGTCTTATCCTTCACTGTTATGATGATGAGTCTTTTCTAAAAACTCTTTAGCTGACATCACAAGTAGTGACGAAGACACATGGTCAGGGGATGAACTCCCAGGTAACCGTCTGCTGTGACAACAAAACCCTCCTAACAATTCATTACGCAATGAGTCATAGTCAGAACCATTATCACTTGTAATTTTGACATTACTTCTAAAACATGCTAATTAAATTACTCAACCCTTGGAGGGTCTAAAGCTCAAGAACTTAGGGTGTTACATTACCTCTCACCCTCCACTTTGGATCATTCGTCCCCGAATGAGAAGTTAGGGCACCCTTAGAACGATAAAAAAATGAATACAAATAGATTCCAAAGATAAATTCAAAATGCGATAAGAGGGAAAAACAAAATGCATACCTTAAGAACTACCATCCATCGCCAAAAATAAGGACGTGTATTTGGCTTTCATATTTTCTTTAGATTCCCATCCATCTTCCTCCATGTTTTGATTTCTCTGAAGAACTCTTACTAAAGCTATATCCTTAGTTCTCAATTTACAGACTTGCCTATCAAATATTTTGACTAATACTTTCTCATAAGATAGCGAATTTATGACACCAACTGTAAGACCTCTTCAAATTTTGATCATTTTATTTTTGACCCTCCCAAGTGCATAATGTCAATTTTTAACTTGAATTATCTTTAGGGATTTTAAAAAGATTTTTTGGGAAAGTTTTAGATTTTTTGAAAAGGGTTTAGGGTTATTTTTAGACCTTGAGTTAGTAAGACTCTACGATAAGGCAATGTCACAGAGGTTAATGTTGTCCCCTAAAACTAACCTCTAAAGAAGTATGTTGTTGTTGATGTCGAATATATTAACCTAAACCAAGTTGGGGTCGAACTCACAGGGAATGCATGGAATTATATCTCAAACTTGATGAAATCACGGAAAGTGTGAAAAAGTAAATGGTCTTTTTTGAAGTCACAGTAATATGTAACAGTACTTGAGTGCTTTAGGTTGTAAACAACAAAAGACAAACACTTGTGTTCCCCTGGCTTCTAACTCTGTAAGATTCTCGTGTTTAATTCACATATCTCACTTCTCGGTGTACAAAGTCCAACAAGTTGTGTATTATCAATCGTCTTATGAACGTATTGATAAATTTGACCCTTCACTTTCTATGTCTTAGGGCATCTCCTTACTATCCCTTATCCTTGATCCTAGTACGACTATCACCTTTTGGGTCTCAAGTTGCTTAAATGAGGATTGATACCCTCGAATCACTATCGTAATCCTTTTTCTCAATCTTCAACTCCCTTGTGAGGATGATCTTGAATACAGGCAATTCTCAAGCTTCTGCAGTAGCTAAGATGACAATTTCTTTGAAGAAGATCATAATACATGCACTCATAATAGTCTAGATTAATTTCCCTCTTCTCCTACATTGTTAAACCACTAGGGTTCCTACAACCCTAGTTAAAGAATTTAGCCGCTCATGCTTATGGAACAATCCATAGAAATTAATAAAGAAGACATTTAATTAATTACACAATGTGGAAAGAGTAAAGTAAAAAATCTTCAATTGAATACGAAACTAAAAGATCAAGGAACAAAATTATCGAGTATCAAAAAGTTAAAGTATGCTAAAAATAACAAAAGTGCGTAACATAATGACAGAATAACCCTAGCATATTTACAGTATCTCAAAATAACAAAGGAACCCTAATTAAAACAAAATATTAAAACTTTGTCAACAGTGGTTACACCTCTGGCAACAAGTCATTAGGTCTGGTTACAACTCATTTCCTGCTATCGTATCTCTCTTCCGGATTCATTGGTTACAACTCATAGTGTCACCCTACAAGTCATATGTTGATAATTGTAGTCACTCTAGTAGCTTTCATCTTCAGACAAATTTAATCTGGTCTCCTTACGACTACTCACCATGAGTCATAGTGAGTCATTACAACTCATGGTCTTCACTCGTTACCATGGGAGCATTAATTTTAATGACCTTTGACATTGGCCATTGTAAGACTTCTCACTACGATTCATTGTTTGACCTTACTACTTGTAGCCTTCCATGACTTCATTCCTGGACTTCAGCTTTTCTTACTATTCTCACTATTATTGCACACCACAACTCCCAGTCACTCCTTACGAGTCGTGGTCAGTCTTTACTTAGCTCCTCAACTTAGCTTTTACCATTATCATCCTTACAAGTCTAGCTACGAGTTGTAATGTGACATAACGACTTGTAGCTTGACCAGTACTTCAATTTTTTAGAACTTTCTTTTCTCATTTTTAGTCCAACACCACTTCCGACCTAGTTTCCCTACAAAACACATAAAACACTTATTATATCCGATGAAACAACCAAGTCAATGTATAATTTCACCATTTTAAACATTGAATGTGCCATGCTTCCATGGAATATCAATACCCTCAACTTAGATGTTTGATGTCCTCAGGAAAAAACATAAAACAAAAACACAATCGATGCTTAATTAGGAAGATCCTAAGATACCATAGGCAGTGAACTACTCAATCTTTTCTCAAAACTTATTACCCTCTCCTAGTTTTAACTTTTTCAAATTTAACTGTGTATTAATTAGGTATAATAATGCAACACAGAGGAATAGGTGATGGAATTACATTAGCAACAAAATACTGGGCCACTACCAGGACAGATAGATAATCTAACAATGCAACCCATGCAACCTTACAATCAAAGAAGTCCCTATCACTCAATTCGATAAGAATATTCTTAAAGAGATAGTCCAAAGATGCTATCACTCATAAAAAAGTTCCATTCAATACACACATAATGCCATAGGCTTGCCCATATATTCTTTACCTGAGTTTTTGGACAATCTATTCAGGATCACTGTACGATATTTATTAGGCTTGTAACTTGGGCTTGGGCCTGGCATGGTACAATTGAGGATTTTTTAGTGACTTAGCCTCCTTAGCACTAGGATTTCTTCGAGGTCCACTCTTTCACCAACTTTTTACACAGTTAGCCCTTATTTTTATTTTTTCATTCTTTTACTGCTTATTCAGGCTGGGTGTGGTTTCTTTTATTCTTTCTTTTTCTTCTTTTGAAATTTTTCTTTCTCTCTTTTTATTTTTCCTTTTTTTCATTTTGTCTACCACACTCAACCCTACTCATTTTTTATATCTACACCCTTTCTTCATACCTGCTTTATACTATGCAGCCCTATAATTGCCACTTTCAACTTAGGCAATTTTCTGAAGTTGAGATGCACAGCATCCAATGAGGACTAGGGCTAAAATAGGTTTATTTTAGTTTAAACAGGAAGGTAAATAGGTGTAAATAAAAAATGGGTCTATTAAGGCTCAACATCGGGATCAAAGGATTTTTCTTTTATTTGGTAGTGCAATTCGGGATAAGGTGGACTTAATCACAAAAAATGCCCTATGATCATCTCTTAACCAACCATCCTACAACCTAGGCAAGAGCAACCGGGCAAGTTCTGGATTTCATACACAGAGAAAAATAGGTAATGCCTCACGCACACATTATATAGGGTCACATTTCTAGTTACTACCAATCTAGTTCATGTAATTATTTTCCATAGTTGTTTCATCCCTAATTCTATGCCACTACTAGATCCATAACAGTCCCACGCATACACAGATCACACAGTTATCAAAATTTATCAAAATTTATAGGGGTACCAATTTTTCAAACAAAGTTTCAACACAATCATACCAAAAATTTCAACTCCCATAGACAAAATATTTCTTTCTACTTAAACATCATACGAACACCACAAACATAAAATATCATCATAACATACTGATTCTACATTCAAATCATAGCTGATGTGAAAACAATCATGGTAACAATAACCCATGGCGACTAAGTAGTATGCCCTTAATGTTCCGGCTTTTGACAGAACATTTGTATCTTTTTCTAGGGATAATTATGTGTTTTCAAGCAACTAAAGTTGTATTTAATAGTGGATTCGAGTTATTTCAGGTTAAGGATTAGCTAAAGGAGAAAACTTAGGAAAATAGCAGAAAAAAGTCATTGACGATTAAAATAGTAGACCGCCAGTGGAAGGCCATTAGCGATACAGAAGGTTCCAAGTAGAAGACCATCAAGCATGAGGTGGACCACCAACCTGTCTATTAGTCTTAAACAGAATGTAGGATTTTGGAAGTCTTAGCGACGGACTATGCGATAGACCATCGGACTATCGACAGTCTACCAAGGTAGCTGTCAGGATTATAAAGAACCTAAAGTCTTGGGGTACTCAACAACAGTCCATGTAACAGACTGTCAGACTTTTGATGGGCCGTCAGTTGGACCATCAACTTGGATGTGACCTTTTCTGAGTTTAAATTTTAAATCTTCTAAACCTAGGAGCATATAAATACCCAGTTAGGGTTTTATTAAGGAATTATTCTAAATCTTGGATATTGTTACCTTAGTTTTCCATCTTTGAAAGTCTTTGTAACAAAGAAATTTATGAATCAAGATGAACTTATGGATCTAATCATTCCATAGCTATTGAAGATTCAAGGACTAATTCTTGTAACTTTTGTAAGTGAATTCTAAATTTATTTATGAATAATACAAGGATTCTTTCTCTTTCTTCTATGCAGATTAGTGGCTAAGCTCCCATAACTAGGGTTATGGAAGCCTTGATGTGAACAGCTGATATGGGTTGTTGTGATTCCAATTGAGTTTCTGTAGGTAATTGATATTGCATAAACCCTTCTTTACTTTAATAACTTTTCTTAGTTGCAAACCTGAAAGGTGAGCCCAAGAACATAACTTGTTCGAATAGAAAGGTGCTTATTGGGAAAAGAAAGGGTTTACATAGAATCTCGAGGCCTAAACCTTTAGATTAACAGAAAATACCTTAGAACGATTGACCTACATAAGTAAATGGTTGAATAATCAATACATTCTTTAAGTTTGAAAGAATAAAAGGATAAACGACCTATTAAGGTTAAGAAACTAATGAGTAAATAATAAAATTCAACTACTCTTGAAATTGAAGTTATTGATAGGAACTCAAGAGTGAGTTACAACCTTAACTGTTTAAGCATCTTTTTAACCATGAATCGAGTTATTTTTTAATACCATTGAATTACAACTTGAAGAAATAATTATTAGTTGGAACAACTCTGATACAATTATTTAGAATACAATTCATAAACTAAAACCCCTTTTATTTAGAAACCTTTGATCAACAGTCTGATAACAATCATAATACTTAGTGAAAGTATTCCCTGAGGGATTTGACACCCAACCTAGTTGGGTTTTATATTTTACTGTGACCACTTACTCTCTCATAAGAGAGGTATAATTTGGGTGTTTTAAATTTTGGCACTGTTGTTGGGGAATACGATTGTCAATTAAGTTTATGTTTGTTAATTGACCTTTGGTCAAGTTTCCCAAATTTTACTGTTGTTTGTTGTTTTTGTTCTGTGCAGGGTAATTATTGTGTATGAAAAGTACTCAGAGATTGGGTGCACCATTATTATCAATACATCTAAAACCGTAGTTAATTGGCAGAATGGCAGACCTCCAAGACACTAAAAGACTAGCCGCTGTGGCTAGAGCTCAACTTAATTAGCAGAATGATATTTAGCCGATGCGTCATCCTAATCCTGATGATGATAATTTGGGGGATGCTGATTTGTTAGATCCTGTTAACCTAAGGTGTGTAGAGAATGTGGCTGCACTAGTGAATCGGAATGTAAATAGGAATCGTCTATTTAGGGCGAGGTAGGATTGACAACTGGTACAGTTTGATCTAAATAATGAAAAAGATAGAATGGATGGATTAGGTGTAACTAGAGCTATTATTCCTCTACCTCTAGCACCAGGAGCTAAATTCAATATTACCAGTACAATGATTCAACTCCTTCATCTTAAGGGGTTGTTCTATGGTTTTTCGGGAGATGATCCTAACATGCATTTGGTGAACTTTGTTACCATATGAAAATCTTTTGATAACCTGAGAGTGGGATAGAATGCTATCCAACTATGATCATTTTCGTTGTCTCTATCTAGGGAGGTGACACTATGGCTCAATGGACCGACTCCTAACTCTAGAACCAACTAGAGGCAGTTGAAAGAGGCTTTCCTAGAAAGGTTCTTTCCAAAATTTAGGAAAGTACAGTTAAGGGATAAGATTAGTAACTTCTGGTAGCTTCCCATTGAAGCTCTTTATGAGACCTGGGAGAGGTTTAAAAAGAAGCTAATGCAGTGCCCGAATTATAATATAATAGATATTCATTTGATGAAGACTCTTTATAGGGCTCTAAACTCTATTACATAGAGAGTTGTGGATAATACTGCAGGAGGGTCATTTGTTGATCTCACTTTTCTAGAGGCTTTAAAGATGCTTGATCAGATGACCAAACAAAGTAGATATTGGCACACCAAGGATTCTATTGTAACAATACCTACTGTGTCTGGTGGTATGACTGTAGAGCAACACAAAAAGGAGGAAGAACATGACCATGACATGGCACACTTAAAGACACAGATAGATTTGCTGACTAAGTATCTATTGTCTAGAAAAATAAGGAAGGTAAAAGTTGTTGTATCTCAAGGTAGAGCTGACTCTGATTTGGAAGAAGAAGAGAACTATCTAAATAATCAGAAGGGGTTTGAGGCAATAGTCAAGAAAATTAAGGTTGGAACTATTACGACAAGGCTAGTTACAAGGATAGGGATCAAGAAAACTGGAACAGCAAGAATGGTAGAAATGGACTATATGCAACTCCCGGAAGCAGAGATAATGCTGCAACTAGCTCTAGCAAGATGTCCATGGAGGACATAATGAAGAAATTATTAAAGGGAGTTCAGGCTACCAACTCTGGGGTGACTACTATGAAAAGTAATTTGTGTTCCATGAGTTTGTTGGTAAACTTACACTCTACTTCTATTAGATAGTTGGAGTAGCAAATGAGCCAACTCTTAACAACATTAAATCAGAGGAAGAATGGAACTTTTCCAAGTGATATAGTTTACAATTCTGGAAATGATGTCTCTTACATGGAAATTACCACATGGAGTGGTAAGGTATTACCATGCCCTTCTATGGGCAAAGTTGTTAATGAAGAGGTGATCGAAGAAGATATTGATCTTAAAGAAGGTAATCCAGTGGAATCTGAGAAGCTGGATAGTATTGATATCCCTTCTAATTATCAGTACGTTGATGAGTTAGGAAAAGAGAAAGACAAGGAAAAAGAAGAAGCAGTGACTACTCTCCCAAAACCACCACCTCTATTTTATCATAGATTAAAGAAGAAGGATGATAATACAAAGTTTAATAAATTCATAGCAATGTTGAAGTAGCTGACAGTGAATGTGCCTCTAGAGAAGGTACTCGAACAGATGTAAGGATATGCTAAATTTATGAATGATCTTGTGACCAAGAAGAGAGCAGTAAAATATGAACCATTAGATAATCTCCATCATTATAGCACAATTTCTACAAGGTCCATGGTGCAAAAGAAAGTAGACCTAATAGCATCCATCATCTTTTGTACAATTGGGTCTATGGATTTTTCTAAGGCCTTATGTGATCTGAGAGCGATCATAAATCTGATGCTGCTAGCTGTTTATAAAAAATTAGGGTTAGGAGATCACACACCAATAAACATATGACTTGTGATGGCGGATAGGGCAATAAAGAGACTTATTGGTATCATATATGATGTGCTAGTGAAGGCGGCTAACTTCTTATTTCCTGTAGATTTCATTATTCTGGATTGTGAAGTGGACTTTGAGGTGCCCATAATCTTGGGTCGACCTTTCCTTGCAACCGGAAGTGTGATTATTAATTTGTAAGCTAATAGCCTCTTATTCTAGTTGAATAATGAAGTGGTGCAATTTTATGTGTGCCAATATATGAGACAACATAAAGAGATAAGTGTGTTCTACAGTATGGATGTTTATTATGAGGATGAGAAAAAAGTACCAGTAGAGGAGAAATTTGTTGTTGAGCCCTTAGCTGCAGTTCTAATGAATTTTGATAGTGAGGGCATTGAAGAGTATGAGGAGACTGTTTGTGCTTTGACAGGAATGGGATCATATTCTTATGCTCCCAAGAAGCTTGATTTGAATCTTAAAAATTGCCTAACACCTCCAGTTAAGCTGTCTATTATGGAGCCGCCGGTGTTGGAGTTAAAAAAGTTGCCAGGCCATCTCTGATATGTGTTTCTAGGTAGTGGAAATAGTTTACCTATCATTATTACGAACGATTTAGGTGAGCAGAAGGTGGAGGCACTTATTTCTATGCTTCAGAGATATAAAAGGGTGATAGGTTGGACTATAACAGATATTATTGGCATCTCTCTAGGTATTTGCACTCATAAAATTCAATTGGAAGAGGACTGCACACCAACAATTGAGCATCAACACCATCTTAGCGCAACTATGCGAGAGGTGGTTAAGAAGGAAATCATCAAATGGCTTAATACAGGAGTTGTATACCCCATTTCGGATAGCAAGTGGGTGAGTCTCGTACAATACAAAATCTCCACCCAGTGACAGGTCTGAGTGGTATTAACTTATTTGGACATTGAAGGACCACTTCCCAATGCCTTTCATGGATCAGATGCTTGATCGGTTGGTAGGAAGAGATTGATATTGTTTCTTGGATGGTTATTTTGGTTATAATCAGATTTCTATAGCCCCGGAGGATCAGGAGAAAATGACATTCACCTGCCCATATGGTACTTTTGCATTCAAGCGGATGATGTTTGGACTATGTAATGCACCCGCTACCTTTTAACCGTGCATGATGTCTATTTTCTCATATATGGTTGAAGACACCTTGGAGGTGCTTATGGATAATTTTTCTGTGGTATGAGATGTATTTGAGCTGTGTTTAGTGAATCTGAGTTGGGCCTTATAGCGATGTGAGGAGTTCAATCTTGTACTTAATTAGTAAAAATGCCACTTTATGGTGAAGGAGGGAATTGTTATAGGACAAAAAATTTCTACAAAAAGGAATTGAGGTTGATCGAGCTAAAGTCAAGGTTATTGAAAAGCTTCCACCTCCTATTTCAGTAAAAGGGCTGGATAGTTTTCTTGGTCACGTAGGCTTTTATCAGAGGTTTATAAAAGACTTATCAAAAATTGCAAATCCACTTTGGAAACTTTTGGAGAAGGAGGTTAAGTTCAACTTTGATGATGATTACTTGAAGGCATTTAAATGCCTTAGAGAGAAGCTAGTTGACTCACCTATTTTTGTTGCACCGGATTAGTCAAAGTCGTTTGAGATTATGTGTGATGTAAATGGTGTTGCACTTGGAGCTATACTTGGGCAGGAGAGGGATGAGATATTTCATCCTATTTACTATGATAAAATCACTAAATGGAGCCCTAAAGAACTACACTGTCACTGAACAGGAACTTCTTGCAGTAGTTTAGCTTTTGAGAAGTTCTGGGCTTATTTGCCAGGAACCAAGGTGGTGGTCCACACTGACCATTTATACATGAGATATTTGATGGTAAAAATAATGCAAAACCAACGTTGATTAGATGGGTGCTTCTACTTCATGAATTTGACTTTGAAGCTAAAGATAGAAAGGGTTGTGAAAACCAAGTTACAGACCATTTGTCTAGGTTGGAAGGAAATCAAGCGGTTGGAGATAAATTTAAAATCAATGATGCATTTTTGAACAAGGAAATCTTCGCTGTTGTTATGGAGAAAATACCTTGGTTCGCTGATTTCGCAAACTATATGGTGAGTGAGGTTATTCTGGAGAATCTTTCTTTTTATTAAAGAAAGAAATTTCTCCATGATATGACACATTACTTCTGGGATGATCCATTTTTGTTTTGATGATGTCCTAAAAATATCATAAGGAGATGTGTTCCAGAAGTAGATATGTTGGGTATCTTGGAAGAATGTCATTCTTTCCCGATTGAAGGTCACTATACCGGTGACCGTATTGCTAGAAAGGTGATAAAAAGTGGTTACTATTGAACGACTTTGTTCAAAGATGCTTATGAGTTCGTAAAAAGATTTGATCGATGTTAAAGGTAGAATTATTCGATGTCTGGGGCATCCACTTCAAGAGGCCTTTTGTGAGCTCATATGGGATGAAATACATTCTAGTTACTGTTGACTATATCTCAAAATAGGTTGAAGTCATTGCTTTGGCTGACAACGAAGGGAAGAGAGTAGTTGCATTCCTTAAAAGGAACATTTTCTCTTGATTTGGGGTGCCACATACTATTATAAATGGCGGTGGATCTCACTTTTGCAATCGTGTGTTTTGGGCTGACTTAGCAAAATATGGTGTTAAGCAACACAAGGTAGCAACTCCATACCACCCACAAACTAGTGGAAAAGTAGAGATTTTGAATAGAGATATCAAAGCCCTACTTGATAAAATAGTGAATCGCAACAGACAGGACTAGTCTAGGAAGCTTGATGATGCCTATGGGCATATAGAACAGCGTTCAAGACACTAATTGGCATGTCACCGTACCAGTTGGTTTATGGCAAGGCATGTGATTTACCAGTAAAATTAGAGCATAAGGCATTATGGGCACTTAGGAGGCTGAATTTGAACTGGAATGAGGCAGCCAGTTAAGATTGGGGTAGCTGAATGCAATGGATGAGTTCTATCCTCAGGCGTATGAAAGAGCTAATCTATACAAGGAGAAGATAGAAAAGTACCATAATCGGAGAATTGCAAAAAAAGATTTTTAGATAGGTGATTAGGTGCTTCTCTTAAACTCCAGACTAAAGTTGTTCCAAGGTAAGCTAAATCAAAATGGTCGGGTCCATTCCAAGTTAATCAAGTCTACTCGCCGGGAGTAGTTGAACTTGCAAATACAGGCGGAAGTGTCTTCAAAGTGAATGGGCAACGACTGAAGTTGTATATCAGTCCAATGGACTTGATAAAATGCATAGCTACTATCTTGATGAAGTCTGAATAATTGAGATAACTGTGTTGTGCCACGATATTAAATCAGGAACTAATGGAAGGCAACCCACCAAGTGTTGTTATAATCGTAATTAAAGTTTATTTGTTATTTATGTGCAATATGATATGTTTGTGGAGTGTGCAGGACTAAAATTGTTAAAAGAGAAGAGTTTTTACAGTTGATGGGTAGTCAACGGGATAACTAATGTACCGTCAAGTTACCGATGGGACGCCACTATTACCATCAAAGCCAAAGTGAAAATTTGAACATTCTAGATAAGGCTTGACGGCTGAGTTGGTGGACCATCAGAACAATCGGCAATTTGAAGATGAACTTTTGAGTTTCTGGAATGGATTGACGGACCACTTGACGGACCGTCGAAGCAACCGTCAAAATAAATTAGAGTGGCCCAGCTTCTGGTAAGCTTCGATGGCCAACCTGGCGGACCGTCAAGAACCTAGTTAGGTCAACCGTCGCATTAACCCTAATTTTGGGTTAGGTCGGGTTAAGTCAGAAGCTTATTTAAAACACCCATATTTGACCCACATATTTTTAAAGAGATAAAATTGGGCGGTTACATATGTTGTAACCTCTTTAAATTCTACAAGTGTATAACTCCCACAGGATTTAAAGTATCTGAAGGCAGTTACTCCCTCTAGGACTCTTCATCTTCATTCTTTCCCCTATTTAAGCAAATCCCTTCCCCTCTTTTCTCCTCATCACAAAAAAAGAAGAAATCACTGGCTAAAGTATTACGTAGTTTTTCTTTCTGAAGTGCAAGCAACTAGAGTGAAACTTCTGCATCATCAAAGTACGATTTTAACCCATTTTCTTGCTTCTCCAAAGTGCAAAACGTAATTGAAATAGTTGTGGTATATAAAATTTTATCTTGTTTCCTTTTGTGGTTTAAATTGTTTATATTTTGAGTTCTGAATTTTGGGATACATTGTTTAGGTGAAGTCTGATTAACCCACGTGTTGAAAGTATAAAAATGTGTGCATAAAAATGAAATTATTGTCGTTACTATGTTGAAAATTGAATAAGGTATACCAATTGTTCGACAAAATGCCAAAAGGAAGTCTAAAATTAAAAATGGGGTCTAACAGTCACCTTGGCAAACCATCGAATTTGTGATAGACCATCACGTTGACCGTCACAAATGTTCAAAGAAAGTTGCTCATAGATAAGCCATGACGGACAACCTGGCAGACCATCAGTAACCTAACGGACTGCTAGTTCGATCATCACAAGGCCCTAAAAGTTAGATCTCACTGGATAAGGCCTAACAGCCCAACCGGTGGACTGTCGCATCATTGACAACCTATCAGTTTGACTGTCAAGCCAAGTTTTATTACTATTTTTGTTGATTTTTTTTTGTAATTGATTCCTTACTCCTTATTCAGGCATCATGGCATGAAAACCCAGATTGACTAGAGGTGGTGGTTGGGCCAGAGGACGAGGCAAACCTTCTAGGAGTGAGGAGGCACCAGCCTTCAACACTCATCAAAGAGATCGAACACTTCCTACACTTTCCCAGTATACAGAGAAAAGTGACAACAGCACCAGCAGTACTAGGTTGATCCCAGATGAGGCAAGGGTAGTCATATCTTACTCCAACCTAGTTGAGGCCAAAACTATGACTACCAATGTAGAGGCACAAACTGAAGCAGTCGATGTAGAGATTGAGACCGAGGATGCCAACTTCATCAGGCGTAAGGATTCTTAAGTAAGAGAGGTTATCAGATAACAACTAGATGGAGCAAGGTAATATTTTATGATTGGTTGGCACCAACAGCAAGTAGGCCAATAAAAAGGCCATTTTCTAAGGAGTATCAAATTGTAACGACGGAGTTGCATGAATATCCTGAGTTAGATTGTCATTTTAATGAGTATTTGATGAGAAATTCCCAGAGATCATGTCAGCCAAATCTGGTAAAGGGTTCTTTGCTAGTATTTGGTATTGGCAGAAAAGGATGTTCCAAAGGGCTCGAAGATTTTAGATCTGTCGAACAGGGAGTTAGTGCCAGTCCGAGGAGTTACCATTGAGATATCAGCCTGAACCATCAACAAGATATTGTTTTGACCAGACTATGAAGCCCCATCTTCTGTTCCAGAACTAGAATACCTACTGCATAATGTTTGACTAGACTATGAAGCCCCATCTTCTGTTCCAGAACTAGAATACCGACTGCATAATGTATCTACCGAAAGATCCTAGTTAGGTAGAGTGTTAACTGATGAGGGTAATTCTTCCTGGGCAAAAAACCCATGTGAGTGCATAGCGAAGTATTTCCTTAGATTTAGAGCTAAATTTTGGTGGTTTATGGTTCGATTGAGACTTATGCTAATTGGAGATAATGCTAATCTTGATATTCACCGGGTTGTACTTATTGCTAGTTTTCTTTCAAGACTAAAGATTGATTTTGGTTAGATCATTGCCGATGAGCTGTTTGTGAGAGCACATAAGGTGGCTAGTGCTCTAATATTTCCTTGCTTAATCACGAAAATATACAGGCAGGCAGGTGTGTCTCTGATTCATGGGGTGGATAATGAGGTCCGTGCGACACATAGGTAGGATATTGAGAAGTTCAAAGATGACTTAAAGTTCAAAATGAGGGTGACCAAAACTCCAGCCTATCAAACTCAGTCAGCACAAGCCCTAAACACTTCAGAGATTCCAATAGGTATGTCATTTCCAATTATCACTTATGTACTACCTGATTATGTTCCATCAAGTGCGTCTGCAGAATTAGAATATGCACCACCAATGGGTGGGGTAGAATTTACAGAATATAGATTGATGCAGGAAAACTTTGCCAAGTCTGTGAAATTGCAAAAAAATTCAAAAAGCAGCTTGACACTTGGGTTACAAAATTCAAGCCTTTTGTTGACAGAATTGTAGCTGAGGCAATCCATCTATTCTGAGATATTTAGATGAGGATGGATCACATGGAGAATAGAATCAACAAAAGACTTGATTCACTGTCCATTCCAGACTTGGCAAGGTTCATGGTAAAATTTTAGAAAGCACAAGCTGACATCAAACATTTGAAGAGCAGGCAACCCCAACAGCCTACTTTTGATCCAGCCTTGGCAATGAGTGATGAAAATGAAGAAATTGTTGACCTAATGGGAATACTAATGAAAGATAAGGAAAAGCAATAGGTAGATGAATGTGCCAAACAAAAGGCTGAAAAATAAGAAGGAGAGAGAGTATGATGGTAGAGGAGCAAGAGCATCATGACATGAAGAAATCTAAGAAAATGTTGAGAAAAGGTGAAGAGGCAAGAAAAAAGAGAGTATAAGATGAAGCGGCTGCAGTATCTACCAGTTAGGGGGCAAACTTCAGACCTAGTCTGGGATGTGGTACCTCCAATTTCAAAGGGAGAGTTTTTTAGTACCCCCACCTCCATGGGGGTCAATGTTGCAGCAGGTGAGGACACAGTTTCCTCACCACACTTCACAGATGCCTCAGATGAATAAGAGACAATACAAGAATACCAACTCCTTTGTACTTTTATTTAAAGCTTTAAGGATAATGCATATTTCTATGGGGGTGGTGTACTTATACCATGGGGGGTTGTGTTGCCAATATTCTTTACCTTCCATGTATTATCTTGGAGAATCGGCATGTCTAGGATTATATTTAAGTTCATATATTTATCTTTTCGAGGACTAACTTTAGGTTTGCATCTTTTCTTTCTTAAGTCCTATTCTGTTGTTAATGTTGGTCCATTAAATAAAAGTGTCATTTATGTTAGCACCTTGTTGTGAATTTGGATGATGAATGATGTTGGAATCAAGCTATGACTATGTCTGTATGACTATTTACTTTTTTCTTCTCGTATATATGATCAACTGTTAGTGAATCTGTAGTTGGCAGTAACTTATAACTATGCATGACATGTGATGTAAATCTTAAGAATAGTAGAATGAGTTTGACTAAGTTGCCTGTGTATGGGAGTATTGATATTAATTCTTACAAAGTGTAGTACCTAGAACTTGCCTAGTTTAATTGATGTTGTGTTATAGTTGATGAAATAAGAAATGATAGCTGGCTACCTTGTACTTTTAGTCCACTTAGCCAAAATATTTAACCCCACCAAAAAGAATTTTCCATTTTTGAACCCTTCTTTGAGCCTATATTAATTTTTATTCATCACCAATCACTCTACTTAACTCTCGTTAATTTGTTAACACCTAGCTCTGACCCTGGCCTAATAGTGGGCATTGTGAACCTAAATTTTAGGCAATATACCTAAGTTGAGGGTGACTATTGTCAAGCTGTTAGCTGTCTAAGGGAAAGTAGATTTTGAGCGTGGTCTAGAGAATCCAACCCTGGTCTCCTCAAGACACTATGCACCTTGACTAATTACATCACCATAAGTTAAGGGTGGCACATGCTTGTGTGTATATGAAAAAAAGGGTAAGTGTAAATGATTGGGAAAAGGGTGAGTGAGCTAGTTCAGAAATGGCCTTGGTAGGTAGAACTTGAAGGCAAAGAGAGTTAAATCCTAGTGTTAAGTCACTTTTTCCTAAATTTCCTTCTCACCTAGCCCTGAAGCCTTATTACAAGCCTAACAAAGACCTGTTTGATCTTGGCGAATCAATTATAAGGGAGCATTAGATGATAAGGGCAAGCCTATGGGAATGTGTACTATGTTTGTAACTTCTTTGATGAGTGTGAGAGTTATAATTTGTATCCACAAAATATAATGAGTGGTGGATTTCCTTGACTGTGAGGGCAACCTAAGTTACACTTAATTTGGCTGTTCTCTGTAGATTCTTGTATCCATGTTGTATATATGTACTAATTTTGAAATAATGCTGATTATGGATCCTGATATGTTGATCCATATAATTATGATGACAAGTGAGTGGTTGTGTGAAAAATGGTTCACTAAGTTGAATGCTTGTCAATGTATTATTCATATTTGTACTTTGCTGCTAAGTTGCTTGAGGACAAGCAATTATCTTAAGTTGAGGGTGTTGATGTTCTGACTTTTGACAAAATATTTTTTATCTTTTTCTTGGGAAAATTATGTGTTTTCAAGAAACTAAAGTTGTATTTAATAGTTGATTTGAGTGATTTCAGGGTAAGAAGTTAGCTGAAGGAGAAAACTCAGGAAAATAGCATAAAAGAGTCACTGACGGTCAAAATAACGGACCGTCAATCATGCGATGGACCGTCGGGGACACCGTTAGAGCTAAATAGAAGGTTCCAAGTAGAAGATCCATGTGATGGTCCAAGTGGTGGACCGTCAAGCTTGCAGCAGACCACCAACTTATTCATCAGGCTTAAACAGAATGCAGGATTTCAGAAGTCTTAGCAAAGGACTGTGTAACAAACCATCGGACAATCGATGGTCCGCTAAGGAAACCGTCAGGATTAAATAGAACCTCACATCCTGGGGCACTCAGTGACTGTCCATGATATGGATCGTCATAATTCCAACGGCCCGTTACTTGGACTGTCAACTTGGACGCGGTATTTTCTGAGTTTAAATTTTAAATCTTCTAGACCTGGGAGCATATAAATACCCAGTTAGGGTTTTATGAGGAATTATTCTGAATCTTGGATATTGTTACCATAGTTTTCCATCTTTGACACTCTCTATAATGTAGAAATTTGTGAATCAAACTGAACTTGTGGATCTAATAATTCCATTTCTATTGAATATTCAAGGACTTATTCTTGTAACTTTTGTAAGTGAATTTTGAATTTACTTTTGAATAATACAAGGTTTCTTTCTCTTTTTTCTATGTAGATGAGTGGCTAAGCTTCCATAACTAGGGTTATGGCAGCCTTGATGTGAACAACTTATATGGGTTGTGATTTCAATTGAGTTTCTATAGGTAATTAATATTGCATAAACCCTTCTTCACTTTAATGACTTTTCTTGGTTGCAAGCTTGAAAGGTGAGCCCAAGAACGCACTTGTTCGAATAGAAAGGTTCTTGTTGGGGAATGAAAGGGTTTACATGGAATCTCGAGGCCTAAACCTTTAGATTAATGAAAAATACCTTAGCAGGATTGACCTACCTGATAAAATGGTTGAATAATTAATACATTCTTTAAGTTTGAAACAATTAAAGGATAAACGATCCATTAAGGTTGAGAAACAAATGGGTTAACAATAGAATTTAGCTACTCTTGTAATCGAAGTTATTGACTGGAACTTAAGAGTGAGTTACAGCCCTAACTATTTAAGCATCTTGGTAACCATGACTCTAGTTTTTTTAATACCATTGAATTACGACTTGCAGAAAGAATTATTAGTTAGAACAATTCTGATATAATTGTTTAGAATGCAATTCATTGATCAACAGTCTGATAAAAATCACAATACTTAGTGAACACAGTATTCCCAGTGGAATCAACTCCCAACCTAGTTGGTTTCTATATTTGACAGTGACCGCGTACTCTCTCATAAGAGAGGTCTAATTTGGGTGTATCAACCCCCACCCCCAAACGGAGAAACTATGTATTGTCATTAATGCATCTATAATGTAAAACAAGGGGTGAATACATATGTTGGTGCGTTAGACACCATCTCAAATAGTGTTAGCATGGAGGGCCTCAGGATGGCGCCCACTCTCAGCATCAATGGTACCAATTGGGGCTGGAACGCTTACATCAATAGTGGCACTGGTTGTGGACGATGTTCTTAATAGTGACTTGTTGGAAAAGCTACACTACAACTTAAATCAGCAGCATCAGCAGGTCCAGAACTACTACTCCCGCTACCATCTCTTGGACCATCACCTGGAGGTCCTGCTTACTCTGAATACTATCTGCTTTAACTATCTCAATCTCATCTTCCTCAACTCATCTTCTCTTTCTCTTCTTGGTTTTCTTTCTTTCCTTCTCACCAATTGTGGGATTCGAGTCTCCAACACCCCAAATATTCACGACCTTTTCATCTTTGTGGATCTCCTTAATAGTGGGCATCAAGAGGATTTACCTATCATGTAAATTGTCCACAAACTTCCGCACCGTAGATATCTTGGCCTATATAACTGCTAAGTATGAGGACTGAATACCCTCAAGTTTCTAGCTAATACACTACTCAAAACCATCAAACCTCACCTACATCGCTCTCATCCCTTCTTTAATCCTCTGTCTACCCAAGGTTTTACTTCTCCCTCCATATATCTCTCTTTTATCTCTATCGTACTCAGCCTCTTTTGTACCTCTGATAAAAATAACTACACCATAATACATAGTCAATATAAACCTACCTAGATATGGATGGTCATGGTGTTGCAGTCGGTGGTGGAGTAGGAGTCTATGAAGTACTTGTTGCATCAGATGTTTGAGGCTCGAACTAGCCAATCTTAGTGGGGGTGAAACCCATGTTGGTGAACCCTGGGATGTCATATCCATGTCCACCGACTTTGAAAGCCCCTTGGATTATAATTCAAGCTATGAAGACGCACGTAGGTGCGCTAGACACCATCTCAAACAGTGTTAGCATGGAGGACCTCAGGATGGTGCCTACTCTCAACATCAATGGTACCAGTTGGGGATGGAATACTTGCATCAACAGTTGCACTGGTTGTGTCCGATGTGTTTAATAGTGACTTGGTGGTATAGCTACACTATAGCTCAAATCAGCAGCGTCAGTAGGTAAAGAACAACCATTTCTGCTACCATCTCTTGGACCCTCACCTGGAGGTCCCACTCACTCTGAATCCTCTCAACTTTAACTATCTTAATCTCATCTTACTCAGCTCATCTTCTCTTACTCTTCTTGATTTTCTTTCTTTCCTTCTCACCAGTTGTGGGAGTCGAGTCGCCAACACCCCAAATATTATCGACCTCTTCATCTTTGTAGATTTCCTTAATAGTGGGCATTAAGAGGATCAACCTATTATGTAAATTGTCCATAGACTTCTACACCGTAGCTATCTTGGCCTATATAACTGCTAAGTATAGTAACTGAATACCCTCAAGTTTTTACCTTTTACCTAATACACTACTTAAAACCATCAAACCTTACCTACATCACTCTCATCCCTTCTTGAGTCCTCCTGTCTACCCAAGGTTTCACTCTTTCCTCCAAAAGTCTCACTTTCATCTCTACCGTACTTAGCCTCTTCTATAACTCTAATAAAAATAACTACACTATAATACATAGTCGATCTAAACCAACCTAGAATGGATGGTCGTAGTGCTGTAGTCAGTGGGGAGTAGGAGTCTATGAATTACTTATTGCATTAGAGGTTTGAGTCTCGAACTAGACAATCTTAGTAGGGATGAAACCCATGTTGGTGAACCTTAGGATGTCATATCCATGCCCACCGGCTTTGAAATCCCGATAGATTATAGTTTCCCCAAACTTAGCCCCCTTCGAGATCGATTTAGCAACATCTCTTATTAGTCCCAAATTTGTCGTTGTCTTCGACCTTAAGAACTAATCAATCCCTAGGAACTGATCAATTCCTGGTGCTCGTCGCCCAATCTTTGATCTCTCTTACAATCCATTTGGCTATATCTATCTCATAGCAATCCATGATACTTGCTACTAGGGCCACTTTGTCTGGATGCACAACATTGTCTCCCAAGGTGGGACTCATCCTATGTCGTATCAAAGTCTACCAAGCCTTGGACTAAAAGTTTAAGCTACCCTTCTTTATCGACGATGAACCTACAACACCGCCAACTACCCACGGAGCTTGCTCTTTCTCCATAGCAATGATCCTAGCCATCTACCAAAACTGAACTTGCTTATCTTTTGATCCAATTTGTTTCACTTTTACCTTACACATTTGTTCGACCCTATGGTTAAACTCTGTAATATTGACCAGAGGTAGAAACTCAAGCCCAATAAAAAATCTACAAATTGTCTGTGCTGAGACATTCACCTCGAATTATCAAGTCTAGAAGTGGGTCTCCACCCTTCAATAGTCGCCCCTGAGGGTTTAGCCTTTTTAGCTCCATTTGATATACAACTTAAAACTCGTGAACCAGTGTTGCACTATACTGACCCGAGGATATAGTAATCCATTCAAAGTTGTATTTCCTGTATCAGGCATTAAACATAGGCATCGCAGACATGCCTATGGTAGTCAGCCTCTTGTCCATATAAATGACCCTCTATGGCTTTCCAGTGGTAGGGTTTATAGAGATATCTTTATCATAGATGGGCTGCACTCTGGGATACCCCTACGATTGAATAATGGTCACCAGAGAAAAATCAATGGAAAGTGGGGTGGGAGGTACTCGAGGAGGTAGAATCTTAACTAGTGTATCACTCTCCTCACTCCTACTTTCTTCTCCAGATTCAGGCTCGTCTTCATCATCATCCCCATTCCCATTATTTTATTCTTTAAATATAGATTCATCATCACTTACATCTACACCCTCTTCTTTATCATCATCACTGTACTTTTTCGAGGATGATGGTGAATGGGGTGGTGAAGTGCTATGGTTGTTTATTCCTGGTGTTGACCTAGGTGGTGTGATGTCACAACCTAAACCCGGGTCTGGCCGTGACGGGTATCTCAAACCCAACAAGGACTAGAGACCACCCCCTGCACCTAATCAATAGGACACAATACCCCCAATATCAGATGAATTCCAAACATATAACAAGATAGCAAAAAATAAGCTCAAGTAATTTAACAAATGTTTATAGCCAATAACCGAGCCAAAAGCAATCAACCAACATCACCCAAGTCCACAGTAATCCACAAATCCTTCGAAACAAAACCAAAATCAATAAAGTATCAGGACATGCCCCTGACCTGAACAATGAAAATAACAATGTTAGTGATAATGTAAGCTCTCAATTCTAATCTAAGAATAGAAACTGGTGAAATGTCCAAGTCTTCTGGACAATGAAATCTTACCGCTTCACCACCCACGGTTGACGAACCGAATTGATCCACCTAAACTAACACTATGTAGAAAAAATAGAGGTATCTCTAGTGCCTAAATCGCGTGGGGATACAGCATCTGGAGATGGTTAGTAGATTGAGCACTAGTATGTAACTCAAAGATAGGGGATAAAATAAATTCAAGTCAAACCCAATTCAAAACCATGTGATCATCATCATATACATACATAAATAATATGTTGGGAAAAGGAACAAGGCTTAACATGCACTTTATAACTTTTGCCTTGATTGTCTATCTCAACCATCATAACATAAGAAGGCACCCACGGGCTATATGGGCCTAGCTCTCCCCCAGCTGAAAGGGCCCTAGTATGTGTGGCCACACGAATAAGAGAATGGACACATTCCCCATAGGGGACTCAAACCTCCCAACATACAAAGGTGACTTAAGAACCCAATAATGTGATATAATGTGGGGGACTCAAACCTCCCAATCATATAATAATAATAATAAGAGGGACTCAAACCACCCGATCATTTAGATCCCCGCGTCGGCACCAGCGATTTCCAATATTGGTCTCTCGGGACCTCCACTTTTAGGACACAACTACACAACCCTAATTAAAGCCTGGTTAAATCATTTATCAAACATTCCCATTCATTGAACCATAATACATGTTTAGGCATACAATGTTGGTATTGCCATACCAACTACACTTGCAAAGTAACATCAACATGCCAAACCGATTATCTTCACTTGGGGAATTGACAACCCCTTTAGTTCAATTATACATTAGCTATTACACAACCCCATAAGGTTCTATTCAAAATCATTATACTTCATTGACTTTACATATTATGTAATAGTTCAAGAGTAGTTCAATTTGCATTATTTTCGTATTCAAAACCAGTTTCACAATATGGGGTTGAGGTCATTACCAATTCAAATGTCAATATGCACAAAATTTGGGTAAAATCAAAATCCCATATTTATTCACTATACCCATGCATCAAATTGGTTTCAAAACCACTTTTTAAAACATAGCTAATGCATATACAAACATGAAATATCACATAAACATGAATTATTCAACCCCAACCCATGTCTAAAAACCAACATCAAAATCATATGAATAATACTTTAAAACACATGCTTTTAACAAAGTAACAATTGGGAAAGAGTAACATGCCTTAAGGGTTCTCAATTTTAGAGAAGAAACCTTGAATTAAACCCAAAATGCTCAACTTTAAGGAAACCCTAGCTTGCTTTTCTTGAAGGAATTTAAGAGAGTAAAGATGGTTCTTGATTTGTTAAAGTGTTCAAATAATGCCCCAAAGTTGTCTTATGGAAGTGGGATCTAAGTGGGTAAAGAGGGAAATTACCAAGCTACCCTTAATTAAAATACTAAAAAATGCCACCAATCATTACGGGTCTCTTAAGGACTCATTAGGACTCCTTACGACTCATCTCCATGAGTTGTAGTCAAGACAAAATCAGCAATGCCCTTTACTAGTGTGAATACGAGTCTTACCATAAGACTCATATCTAGTTCTCACAATTCGTACCCATCTCTCGTACTCAAGATAGTAATATTTGGACTTCACACTGGACACACTATGACTAGCCCTGTCACGACTCGTATGGAGTCATTATGACTTATTACTACTAAGTTGTCACCAAAAAAACAATTCGGGCAAGTCTTATTGTCCACCTTACAACTGGGGTTTGATGACCCATATTGTCACCCCACAACTCGTAGGGTGATTTATATTCAGGACAGTCAGGATAAAATTTCAGAAATTTTCATGGGCTAAAAAATTAGGGTGTTACATTCCCCCCCACAACCACACTGAACTTTGACATAGACAGAAAACAAAGGTATCAAGGAAATCACAACTCCCTTTAACAAAGTCAGAAAACAAAGACAATATGGAGTACACATACCTGTCGCACGATTATCCAAAGCAGGAAACAAGAATGGGACTTGGACTTCATGTCCTCCTCAACTTCCCAAGTAGCTTCTTTACACCTTTGGTTCCTCCATAGAACCTTTGCCAAAGCCACGTCCTTTGCACGCAGCCGGCAAACTTGTCGATCCAAAATCTCAATCGAGACTTCCTCATAGGACAAGAAATTCAAGACACACATTCCAAAAGAATAACCAAGGAAGGATCGCCCACACACTTTTTCAATATTGACACATGGAAGACTAAATGAATAGAACCCAAACTCAAAGGCAATTTCAACTCATAAGCCACATTACCTACTTACTCTAAAATTAAATAGGCCAACATACCAGGGAATGAGCTTCCTCTTCTTTCTAAACCACATTACTCCCTTCATGAGAGACAAAGTCAAGAATACCAAATCATCCACATCAAACTCTAAGTCTTTTTGCCTTATATTCACATAGGACTTTTGGCGACTTTGAGTGGTCATAAGCCTATCTCGAATCACCTTCACCTTCTTCATATCATAGTGAACCAATTCGGGACCATACAACCTATTATAACACCCTGACTCCTGAGAACTGGAATGCCACACGGTGCTTATGATCCCGAAGGACCACAAGCTAACCTTTTTTTGATATCTGTACCTTTTTACTACATAATATAATAAAATACATGCGAAAACTGGGTAACACTTGACATAAGGTTCAAACATCTAGAAATATACAATACCTTAAACCACACACTAATACATCTGTCTAAAAACCCTCTACACTGCCTGAACTGTGGAGTTGAAGGGACAATTCCCCCAACTAACTTCGTTCACTAAAATCACCAAAACACTGAAATAGAATATCCTCGGATAATGAGGACTCACTGCTGCACCCACTGCTACAAGATCTTACAGCTAAATATACTCGAAATCTCGCTCTTCTGAACCTATGGTGGGGAAAGCACAATAGAGTGAATGCGTCAGTACAAAGAATGCACAGAGTATGCAAGGATAAGGTAAGATAAAATATAAGGCTTATGCATAAACATAACAATCTGAATAATATGTATTCGCTAGAATAAAAATATATAGAAACTCTGCAGTTACCAATTTTGAAACATGTCTGATCAACAATACACATATGGATAAATAAAGTACAACTGAAATCATCATGACACTAAATGTTACATTTTGAATGCTGACACCCGAAAATAATAATACTGATAATAAGATACTGAGTATCTGAAGCTACTAGATCTGATATCTACACTTATCCATACTAAGAAATCAGATAACTGATATTACTGATACTTGATATTCAAATTCACGAACTCTAGAACATTGAACAACTGAATTTAAGATCAACCCTCATCTAGCAGAAAGTCTCTAGAACACTGAACAACTGAATCTGAGATCAACCCTCATCTAGCAGGAAGTCTCTATACTCAGCGATAATGATAATGGGTAAATAAGTTCGAGAGGAACCCTCATCTCGTAGGAAGTCTCTCTACTCAATGATAATGATAGCAACACTGGGAGGCCTATATCTGACAGCCTCAACTTCTGTACATTAACTAAGTTCTTTTCTGAGATTGATACTAGAACTATGGGAGTGATCATTTAACCGACATGCCTCACTTACCACAAAAGGTATCAAACCTATACCCCAGCTGGAAGGAGTGTCAATACCGCAACACCAGTAAAGACAACTGCATAGAACCCTCTACTATCAGGACCTCAAACGAGAATAGTGGGACTCTCTACTCGCAAGACAACCACCTCATCTAACCTTCTACTCACAGAATAGATGTCTCAACCTACGCTGTTGACGTAGTTTTGGAGCATAAGGATTGCTACCAGGAATCAAACCCTCTACTCGTACGAATGTTCCTATCCTTAGCTCGCTCGTTGCTAAATCCTACTCCCAACTGAAAGACATTTAATGGGTTCTTAACTGTACTCAACTGAACTGAATCTGTTCTCACATTATGATACTTTATCAATATGATAGAGTTTGCTTGATTCCATTCTCTGATGGAGTATTTCTAATTGCCATTTACTTTTAAGATAAGCTTACTATCTCACAAAATGTACAGAGGTCTGTAATGGAGTGAATTGATATATAAGATTTCAGAGCTTCATGACCCGATTATTAGATAAAGAATGATTTCCGAGATTATAGAGTTTTCCCCAAGTTTTAAAACTAACCGGGAGTTTCTTGTTCATCGCTCGATTGAGATTACCGTGAAACTGACTCGGCTCTAGACCAGCAGACTATTTCGTGCATAGGTTACCCTAGCACACAATTGCATAAAGTAACAAAAGATAGATAACTCATACACAACATGCCCATAGGCTATCGTACGTAACACATAATTGAGGACTTCACACTTAGCAAATCAAATGGCCTCATTTCTCCATATAAGCATCCAATCGAACATGTGGGGAGCATACTTTGGGTCCACAGCAAATACTACGCTCAAAAATCATAGTTACCTCAACAATTCATCATGGCATTCCATCATACACCCACAACGCACCACAAATTCAAGGAAATCAACTATCCGTAGGAACAAAGCATGAATTTATCTTTTAAGACCTAATGAACCACAATGCATAGTTTCCTATTCTCTTAAATATTTTGTTAAACATATGGTAGACATAAGTTAAGCATATGGATATGGAATGAAATCATAATTTGGATAACAAACATGTCAAATACTTAAATTCTTCTTCACATAGGCATTTTAGGAATCATCTTACATGCACCATTTAGGGCATAGGTTTAATGCTCAATTTCAAGCACCACAACACCATCATCTTTCAACTTCAACTCCCATATTTCTCAATTCACAATCCAACTCACATTTAGAAAATATTTGACATATCAATCAATAGTAGGGATATATAATTCCCAATAACAATTATGAAGTCATAACAAAGAAATAATGGAATAATAGTATAAATCAAGGCTTAACAATTAAATCATCATATATTCATAATCAATTAATTTTGGACCTATTATGTTATAAAAACAAAATCTCTAGTCTCTTAGGTATTTTCACAAACACCTTACATGCACTTCTTAGGCATAGGTGGATTCATCAAGCTTACAAGTATTCAATCACCCATTTCATATATTTATACATCACACACCACCATAGTTTCCACAAACATACAAAGATCCCTTCTCGGATATCATCAACTTCAACAACATAATCACCAACCATCACACAAATACTACACGCATATACTTCAACCAACACACATAATCATCCCACACATATATCATAACTATCATGTGAATACTACACACATACACAATGAAAATTTAGAAAGTATAATCACATATATATATGTACACATGTATCTTGAGCCTTTGAAAAAGGATTTGTGGGCTCTATGGACGAAAGGAGCCCATAGATAAACACTTGCATACCTTAGATTTCGTAGCCGAAGAGATTGACGGAAACAATTTGCGAAGCGAAGCCTTGAATCGATTTTCCCCCAATTTGAACCTTAACCCTAACTCCTCTTCTTCTATATATATATATGCATATATTTTGAGAGAGAGATATAAGAGAAATGAGAGAAAATAAATGACAATTGTCAGCTCATAGGGGGTATATATAGAGGCTTACCATAATGGAAAATGACCAAAATACCTTTAAAAATCAATTAATGTCAAATCTGCCCTTAAGTGATCTATCCGATAGGCTGAAGTAAATTGTCCATAAATCTTTACTCCGATGTCCAAATTGGATGAAACTAATTTCATTGGAAAGAAGACTCTCAGGGATTTCCGTTGCTATATAGCTGCTCACACAGTTTATTATGTACAAGGAGTTATGATCATTTAAAGTTGACCAAAAAAATCGCCTGGCTGCAGTATTTTTTTTCCTGCACATTTTACTGGTCACAGTTCTATCGGAATGGTCATAGTTTGATCGGAATGGTCGTAACTCATCGCTTGAGTGTCCGTTTTGGGTGATCCACATATCGTTGGAAAGCTTATTCGATGTTGTACGAAATGGTGTGTCGAAATCCAAGTAATGACACACAGAAAAATTATAAATCATTCTCGAAGATAGGATCCAATATGTTTATGCACAAAATTTCGACGAAAAAAATTTTCAGGGTATTACATCATCTCCCCCTTGGAAACATTCATCCTTGAATGTGAAGGCCAGATTAAGAACACTAATCGAATGGGTTTATTCAAGACAGCAAGACATCTCAAAACATAACCACACGACTGAAGCAACCAATACTCTGTGTACGTTCACTAGTCATGCACATCTATCGGATAAAACATTCAACAACCCACTCATGGGCAAATTTTTACAACACACATGCATCTCAAATGCATAGAATCATAACCCACCCAATCTCTTCAATACATGTTCAAACATTCCTAGAATTCGAGTTCCTTTCTATTGAACGTGCATATTTAATACGAATATACCTAATATTCCAAAGTCTCGAAAGCATAACTAGAAATGCAACGAACGATGAGGTTAAAATCATAGAAAGAGCATGGACATGCAATTATTATAACATTATGGGGTATCTCCCCTTTGGGACCCAAGGTCCCTCTAGAGATATTTCACTGAAATAAGAATGGGTCGTGAACTATTTCCCTTTACTGCTTTTCCATACCTACTAGCACCACTACCAGATTCTGAGGGCCTAACTTGTCACTTTCTCTATCATCCTCCTCTTAGCTTTAAGTCATCGTCAGACACTTTTGAACACTTGGCTAAACCCCGAAATGAACTACAACCAATGTACTCTAGAATCTGAGGCACAACGGTGCACAAAATGATAACTTAATTCATCCAGAAAGACTACACCTGAAAACATAAATTCAATACCAATGCTACTTCTTGGAATACCACTCTTATCTTAGTATCTACAATCATCATCATATATATACACTCTTTTCAACACCTACTTGTCTCACTAAACACATTATCTGCTTCGATTTCTTCATAGGCTACTAATACCACATTAACATCTTAATACTTAGTTTGGAGTCCACAAACTTACATTATTCAAAGATTCAAGCTTAGCTTCTAAAACATAACATGAATATCCACAAATCTTTAATTAACATACTATTCTCATTCTAGCCTTCAAACATCACGTCTCTAACTTATACTTCTCCACACCATGAGAATCAGAGCTATATATCTATCATTCAACACATATAATTCCCAACTTCCACACTTAGATTCTTACATATATATTTCAAGCCTATTTATTCACCATATAAATAGCTAACCCAATAAGGCATACTTTGCTCACTTTAGAGAACACTGTCCCAAAACTATCTGCAGGGTCCGTCAGAGAAAGTTCTATCTGAAAGACTTTGGCTTCACTACTTCTATTACCTTAAGAGTAAGGTAAATCTGATATAAGTAGATCACTACGAGATTCTACATAACTCTCTTGGAAAATCTTGCTATAGCACGATCTGGATCATGAAAGAATGGAAACTCTTCTAAACATCCCATAGCCTCGTACATGAATGTGGCGTGCAACACACTCTTGTACAAGACTTTACTAGATGCGGCTCTTCAGACTTCCTAGGACACTGTTGAACCATAGGCTCTGATACCAAGTTTGTAATGCCCCGATTCTCGAGAACTGGAACGCCACACGGTGGTTATGATCTCGAAGGACCACAAGCTAACTCTTTTTCTGATATCTGTACCTGTTCACTGCATAATATAATAAAATACATACGAAAACTGGCTAACACTTGCCATAAGGTTCAAACATCTAGAAATATACAATACCTTAAACCACACACTAATACATCTGTCTGAACTGTGGAGTTGAAGGGACAATTCCCCCAACTAACTCCGTCTACTAAAATCACCAAAACACTGAAATAGAATATACTTGGATGATGAGGACCCACTGCTGCACCCACTGCTATAAGATCTGATAGCTAAATATACTCTGAATCTCGCTCTTCTGAACCTATGGTGGGAAAAGCACCATAGAGCGAATGCGTCAGTACAAAGAACGTACCAAGTATGAAAGGATAGGGTAAGGTAAAATAAGGCTTACGCATAAACATAACAATCTGAATAATATGTATTCGCTAGAATAAACAGATATAGAAACTCTGCAGTTACAAATTTTGAAACATGTCTGATCAATAATACACACATGGATGCATAAAGTACAATTGAAATCATTATGACACTGAATTTTACATTTTGAATGCTGACACCCGAAAATAATAACACTGACAATCAGATACTGAGTATCTGAAGCTACTAGAGCTGATATCTGTACTTATCCATACTGAGATATTGGATAACTGATATTACAGATACTTGATATTCAAATTCACGAACTCTGGAACATTGAACAACTGAATCTGAGATCAACCCTCATCTAGCAGGAAGTCTCTAGAATACTGAACAACTGAATCGGAGATCAACCCTCATCTAGCAGGAAGTCTCTAGAACACTGAACAACTGAATTTGAGATCAACCCTCATCTAGCAGGAAGTCTCTATACTCAACGATAATGATAATGGGTAAATAAGTTAGAAAGCAACCATCATCTCACAGGAAGTCTCTCTACTCAATGATAATGATAGCAGCACTGGGAGGCCTGTATCTGACAGCCTCAACTTCTGTACATTAACTAAGTTCTTTTCTGAGACTGTTACTGAAACCGTGGGAGTGATTATTTAACTGGCATACCCCACTTACCATAAGTGGGATCCAACCTGTACCTCAGCTGGAAAGGGTATCAATACTGCGCCACTAGTAAAGACAACTACATAGGACCCTCTACTATTAGGACCTCGAACAGGAATGGTAGGACCCTCTACTCACAGGAAAACCACCTCATCTAACCCTCTACTCGCAGGATAGATGTCTCAACCCACGTTGGTGACGTAGTTTTAGAGCATAAGGATTGCTATCAGGAATCAAACCCTCTACTCGCAGGAATATTTCCATCCTTAGCTTTCTCGGTGCTGAATCCTACTCCCAACTGAAAGACGTTTAACCGGTTCTTAACTATACTCAATTGAACTGAATCTTTTCTCACACTATGATACATTATCAATATAACAGAGTTCGCTTGATTCCATTCTCTGACAGAGTATTTCTAATTGCCACTTACTTTTAAGATAAACTTACTATCTCATAAAATGTACAGAGGTCTATAATGGAGTAAATTGATATGTAAGATTTCAAAGCTTCATGGCCCAATTATTCAATAAAGAATGATTTCCGAGATTACTGAGTTTTCCCCATGTTTTGAAACTAACTGGGAGTTCATTATTCATCGCTCGATTGAGATTACCGTGAAACTGACTAGGCTCTAGACTAGTAGACTCTTTCGGGCATACGTACCCCCAGCAGACAATAGCATAAAGTAACACAAGATAGATAACTCATACACAACATGCCCATAGGCCATCATACTCAACACATAATTGAGGACTTCACACTTAGCAAATCAAATGGCCTCATTTCTCCATATAAGCATCCAATCAAACACGTGGGGAGCATGCTTTGGGTCCACAACAAATACTACACACAAACATCATAGTTACCTCAACAATTCATCATGGCGTTCCATCATACACCCACAATGCACCACAAATTCAAGGAAATCAACTATCCATAGGAACAAAGCATGAATTTATCTTTTAAGACCTAATGAACCACAATGCATAGATTCTTATTCTCTTAAATATTTTGTCAAACATATGGTAGACATAAGCTAAGCATATGGATATGACATGAAATCATAATTTGGATAACAAACATGTCAAATACTTAAATTCTTCTTCACATAGGCATTTTAGAAATCATCTTACATGCACTATTTAGGGCATAGGTTTAATGCTCAATTTCATGCGCCACAACACCATCATCCTTCAACTTCAACATCCACATTTCTCAATTCACAATCCCACCCACATTTAGAAAATATTTGATATATCAATCAATAGTAGGGATATATAATTCCCAATAACAATTATCAAGTAATAACAAGGAAATAATGGAATAATAGTATAAATCAAGGCTGAACAATTTAAATCATCATATATTCATAATCAATTAATTTTGGACCTATTATGTTATAAAAACAAAATATCTAGTCTCTTAGGTATTTTCACAAACACCTTACATGCACTTCTTAGGCATAGGTGGATTCATCAAGATTACAAGTATTCAATCACCCATTTCATATATTTATACATCACACACCACCATAGTTTCCACAAACATACAAAGATCCCTTCTTGGATATCATCAACTTCAACAACATAATCACCAACCATCACACAAATACTACACGCATATACTTCAACCAACACACATAATCATCCCACACATATATCATAACTATCATGTGAATACTACACACATACACAATGAAAATTTAGAAAGTATAATCACATATATATATGTACACATGTATCTTGAACCTTTGAAAAAGGATTTGTGGGCTCTATGGACGAAAGGAGCCCATAGATAAACACTTGCATACCTTAGATTTCGGAAGTAATTCGCGAAGCGAAGCCTTGAATCGATTTTCCCCCAATTGTAACCCTAACCCTAACTCCTCTTCTTCTCTCTCTCTCTCTTTCTCTCTCTCTCTCTCTCTATATATATATATATGCATATATTTTGAAAGAAAGATATAAGAGAAATGAGAGAAAATGAATGACAATTGTTAGCTCAAAGGGGGTATATATAGAGGGTTACCATAATGGGAAATGACCAAAATACCTTTAAAAATTAATTAATGTCAAATCTGCCCTTAAGTGATCTATCCGATAGGCTGAAGTAAATTGGCCATAAATTTTTACTCCGATGTCCAAATTGGATGAAACCAATTTCATTGGAAAGAATACTCTCAGGGATTTCCGTTGATATATAGAAGCTCACATTGTTCATTATGTACAGGGAGTTATGATCATTTGAAGTTGACCAAAAAAATCGCCTGGCTGCAGTATTTTTTTCTTCCTGCACATTTTACTGTTCACAGTTCGATCGGAATGGTCGTAACTTATCGCTCGAGTGTTCGTTTTGGGTGATCCACATATCGTTGGAAAGATTATTCAATGTTCTAAGAAATGGTGGGTCGAAATCAATGATACACAAAAAAATTATAAATCATTCTCGAAGATATGATCCAATATGTTTACGCACAAAATTTCGACGAAAAAATTTTCTGAGGTATTACACCTATTCTTACCAACCTTGAACCACCCAATAGGAGACCTACATCTCCTACCATACAAAGCCTCAAATGAACCATCCCAATACTCGAGTGATAGATATTATTATATGCAAACTCAACGAACGGGAAATGGTTAACTCAAATACAACCAAAATCAATCAGACAAGATCTCAACATATCTTCTAAAGTCTGTATCGTCCTCTCCATTAGTCAATCCATTTGAGCATGGAAAGAGTTACTAAGGCTTACCTTAGTCCTTAAACCTTGAATAAAGAAACACCAAAAGTTAGATGATAATTGAGTACCTCGATCAGATATGATGAAACCTAGAGCATCATGTAACTTCAAGATCTCCTCAATGAAGAGCTTAGCATAATCCTCCACCGAATAATTAGTCCTCATTAGCAAGAAGTGAGCATACTTAGTTATCCTGTACACGATGACCCAAATAGAATCAAACTGAAGATAGGATGGCAGAAGACAAATTGCAAAATCCATATTAATCACTTCCCATTACTATACAGGCAACTCAATCTCTTTAGACAAACCACCAGGCCTCAAGTGCTCAACCTTCACTTCCTGACAAACCAAATATTTAGCCACAAAATTAGCCACATCCCTCTACAAGTTATTCCACCAATAAATTTCCTTTAATTCATGATACAACTTTGTCAAACCTACATGAATAGTGTACCTCGACTAATGAGTTTTAGCCAAGATCCTCTCTCGCAGCCCATCTACATCGAGAACACATAACCTACCTTGGTACCTTAAGATACCATCATCACCAATATCAAAAGCATCACCTTCTAATGAACCATATCATTCTTGATCAGCATCAAGATAGGATCAAAGACCTGTTTTTTCTTCACATCTGAACCAAGAGATAAACTTGTTACTTCTTGCATAATCGCACCACCATCCTCAGAGGCCAAGAGACTAACTCTAAGATTATCCAAACGGTGAATATCCTACACCAGTCCTTATTTTTCCTCATCTACATGAGATAATCTTCCCATGGACAACCTCGTAAGAGCATCAGCAACCACGTTAGCTTTACCTAGATGATAACAGAGACTCATGGCATAGTCTTTGAGCAACTCAAGGAATCTCCTTTACCTAATATTCAACTTCTTCTAGGTAAACACAAACTGAAAACTCTTATGGTCTGAGAAGATATCAACACAGACTCCATAGAAATAGTGACACTAAATCTTTAAAGAAAAGACCATAGACAACAACTCCAAATCAAGTGTCGGATATTTCTTCTTATACACATTCAGCTTTCTAGAAGCACAAGCAACCACCTTACAATGTTGCATCAATAAGCAACCCAGTCCCACCTGGGATGCATCACAATAAACAATAAAACCATCGGTACCCTCGGGTAGAGTCAAAATCGAATACAAAGTTAACTTATACTTCAACTTCTTGAAACTACCCTCACAAGCATCCGACCACAAGAACTTCACCTTCATCTAAGTCAACTTAGTCAATGGGGCAGCAATAGAAGAGAAGTTTCCCACAAACCTCCTATAATAACCTGCTAAACCTAAGAAGCTGCAAATGTTGGTTGGAGTCATAGGTCTAGGCTATTTCTTAACCCCCGCAACTTTTTATGGATCCACCATGATCTCTTTACTAGAAACAACATGACCCAGATAGGTCATATCATTTAGCAAGAACTTGTTGCTCCTTAAGGATTTACAACACTAGGCGGAGATGATCAGCATGATCTACATCACCCTTAGAATACACCAAAATACAGTCAATAAACACAATTATAAACAAATCAAAGCACTGATGGAATACCCAATACATAAGATCCTTAAATTCTTTTGGGGTATTAGTCAAACCAAAGGACATCACCAAAAACTCAAAATGACCATACCAGGTTCGAAAAGTAGTCTTAGGGATATCCACCTCCCTAATCTTTAGCTAATGGCAACCAAATCAAAGATCAATCTTGGAAAAGTAGTTAGAACCTTAAAGCTGATCAAAGTGATCATCAATTCTAGGAAACAGATATTTATTCTTCATAATCACCTTATTTAACTAGTAATAATCTATACACATCCGAAGGGACCCATCTTTCCTATTCACAAAAAGTATAGAAGTACCCCACAGAGACACACTAGAGAAAATAAAACCCTTATCTAAAAGATCTTACAACTGCTTCTTGAGTTCTGTCAACTCAGTCGAAGCCATTTTATAAGAAGGGATATAAATAGGATGATTGTCCGGAATAAGATCAATCCCAAAGTTAATTTCCCTATCTGGAGAAATATCAGGAAGAGCATCAGGGAAAAACTCAAGAAATTCATAGAACACAAGGATAGACTATAAAGAAGAACCTTTAGATCTAGAATCCTTAATATGCAATAGATGGTCGAGGCACCCCTTGGAAATCAATTTCCTTCCTCTAAGATACGAAATTAACCTTCCCTTAGGCACTAGAGAACTACCTTTCCACTCAATAATTGGCTCATTAGGGAAGTGGAAACTGACCCTTCGGGTCCAATAATCAAGAGACGCATAGCACAAATGCAAGTAATCTATTCCCAAGATCACATCAAAGTCTATCATGTCCAACTCTATCAGATCCACCAAGGTCTCTCTACCATAGAATGACATAACACAATCTCTATAGATTATCCTAGCTATAATGGAGTCACCCACAAGGGTGGACACAATGAAGGGATCCAAAATACACTAAGGATAAAAACCAAAATGAATAGATACATAAGGGGTAACAAAAGAGAGGGTAGATTCGGGATCAAGTAGATAACATACATCATGAGGGAAGGGTTTGATCGTACTAGTAACAATATCAGTGGATGCCTCAGAATCTTGGCAGGTGGCAAGAGCATACAGACGGTTTCAACCAGTGTCGGAGCTAAAATCAGAAGTAGCACTCTATGGTGCCAGAGCTGATGAAGTAGCAACAAGAATCTTATTTACCCCTAAAGAAACCCTAGAAGGACAATCCCTCTGTATGTGACCAATCTGACCACATTTAAAGTACTTGTTCCTTCCTTATTCACAAACACCAAGTGAACCTGACCACAAAATCTACAAAGAGAATATGATCGAGTTGACTAAGCCCCACTAGATTGAGGTTGAGCGCCCTGTTCCATAGGACCACTACTATCCTGAAAATGATGATCATCCTACTACTTTAGATAAGGAGCACTAGTTGTAGAGTAGGAAACAGAATTACACCACTTTTTCTTAATCCATTTCCCATTATCTCTACCATTCTATTGTTGATCTCCATCCTAATCTAAATATCAAAACATCTTATACTACCTTTCACTCATCTTTGTTTGCTTTTTCTTTTTCTCTTCTACATATTGCATATGCACTACAAGTTTAGAGATGTCCATATCCTTATTCAACAAGGCAACCTTACTTTCCAAGATCAAATCATGGGACAACTCAGAAGAAAACTTCCTCATGCTCGATACTAATTCCTGAGCATATCATGATAACTAATGAAAGTTCAAGGCATACTCCTTTACTATCATCTTGTCTTGCTTTAAATTCATGAATTCCTCAGCCTTCGCCTTCCTTAACTCCTGAGGAAAAAAGCAATCAAGAAAAGTACTAGAGAAGTCATCCCACAAAGAAAACTCAACATCATCACCCCTAGACTGGTCCCATTCCTTATACCACTAATACACCATATCCTTCAACTAATAAGCACCAAACTCCACACTTTCCACGTCAGTAGCATGCATCACACAAAAAATATTCTCCATCTTATCAATAAAATTTTGAGAATCTTTCTCAACTTTAGAACTAGTGAAAGTTGAAGGACTCAACCTCCTAGATTGGCCAACTCTAGCAACCTCCGAAGATAGGGCAACTAAAGTAAAATGCTTAGTTTGAGAGACCACCAATTAGGTAAGCAAATGGATCTAATATAAAAACTCAACATTAGTCACACCAACCTGAGGTATCCAAGAAGGGCTAGGGGAATCGATGGAACTCCACTAAGGCAATAAAAAGTAGTGACCCTAAATTGAGTCTAAACTTATAAAGTAGAATGATCTCTATCCACATTGTCCCTTGACAGTATGGGAGAGTTTTCATGAGCATTAGATCTTTTGGAGGCATGATCTGCAAAGTGAACATATGGGAATTTTAGGAGATTTCAAGATCTTAGACTCTATGGCCCGAAATAGAACAACAACAAAAGAAAAAATTCCTAAATACCTTGTAGCCTCTTCCTTACAAGTTTGGCATGCTACTCTCCCATAAAAAAAACTCTACTTGACAAAGCTTTATGGACATCTAATGACACCAAACCTATGCTTTATTACTAACTTTGTCATGACCTGAACCAGGGCCTAACCATGATGGGTATCTCAAGTCCAATGAGGATCGGAGACACCCCCTGTACCTAACCAAACAGGACACTATACCCCTAATATCGGATAAATTCCGAATAAATAACAAGATAGCATAAGATAAGCTCAAGAAATTTTAGACATGTCTATAGCTGATAACCGACCCAAAAATAACCAACCAACATCACCCAAGTCCACAGTAATCCACGGAGCCTTCTAAACAAAATCAAAGTCAATAAAGTATCAGGATATGCCCCATACCCTAACAATGACACTAACAATATTAATGATAATGTGAACTCTCAATTTTAATCTAAGAATAAAAACTGATAAAATGTCTAATATTTCTAGAGAATGGTAGCTCACCACTTCACCACTAACGATACACGAACTGAGTCGATCCACCTAACCAAACACTACCCTAAAAATAGAGGTATCTCTTGTACCTGTATCACATAGGGATAAAGCATCTGAAGATGGTTAGTTGGTTGAGCACTAGCATATAACTTAAGGATAAGGGATAAAATAAAGTCAAGTCAAACCCAATTCAAAACCATATGAACATCATCATATATATACAAAAATAGTATGTCAGGAAATGGAAAAAGGCTTAACATGAACTTTAAAACTTTATCCTAGATTTTGTAGCTCAGTCGTCATAACATAAGTAGGCACCCACAGGCTATATGGGCCCAGCTCTCCCCCAGCTAGAAGGAACCAAATACGGGTGGCCGCACGAACTAGAACACGTACACATGCACCAAGGGGGACTCAAACCTCCTGGTATACAAAGGTGAATTAAGCACCCAATCATATGATATAACGTGGGGGACTCTAACCTTTCAATTATATAAGAATAATAATAAGAGGGACTCAAACCACTAGGTCAGTTAGACCTCTGCATCGGTAGTTGCAATTACCGGTATTAGTCCCTCTAGATTTCTACTTTCATGACCTAACTACACAACCCTCATTAAAGCCTGGTAAAATTATTTATCATACATTCCCATTCATTGAACCATAATACACATTTCGGTATACACTATTGGTATTGTCATACCAACTACACTTGCAAGGTAATATCAATATACCAAACCAGTTATCTTCACTTGGGGAATTCATAACCCCCTTAGTTTAATTATGCATTAACTTAGGGAATTACACAAACCCATAAGGTTTAATTAAAAAAACATTATACTTTATTGACTTTTCACACTATGCAATACTTCAAGAGTAATTTAATGTGCATTATTCTCGTATTCTAAATCAGTTTCACAATATGGGGTTGAGGTCATTACAAATTCAATTTCAAATATTTATAAAATTTCCGAAAGTAACAATTCCCTAGTTTATTCACCATACCCATGCATCAAATTGGTTTCAAAACCACCGTTTAAAACATAACTAATGTATATATAAACATAAAACACTACATAAACAAATCATTCAACCCTCAACCTATGTTTAAAAACTAAAAGCAAAACCATATAAATAATACTTTAAGATACATATTTTTAACCAAGTAACAATTAGGAAAGAGTAACATGCCTGAAGGGTTCTTAATTATGGAGAAGAAACCTTGAATTAAACCCTAGATTCTCAACCTTGAGAAAACCCTAGCCTTCTTTGCTTGAAGGAATTTTAGAGGGTGAAAAGGGTTATTTATTTGTAAAAGTATTAAAATAATTCCCCAAAGGTGTCTTATGGATGTGGGGTTAAGTTGATAAAGAGGGAAATTACCAAGGTACCCTCAATTAAAAGACTGAAAAATATCGCTCGTTGTTACGGGTCTCTTAATGACTCGTTAGGACTCCTTACAACTCATCTCCATAATTTATAGTCAAGCTAGAATCACCAAGGCCCTACACTGGTGTGACTATAAGTCATACCATATAACTCATATCCAGTTTATATGACTCGTACCCTTATCTTATACTCAAGACAGTAACATATGGACTTCACACTGAATACACTATGAGTAGCCCTATTATGACTCATATGGAGTCATTACAACTCATTATCCCCAAGTCATCACCAAAAAATAAACTCAAAAAGTCTCACTAGCCACCTTATGATTGGGGGTCTATGACCTGTATAGTTACCCTACAACTCGTAGGGTGAGTCATATTTAGGATAGTAAGGATAAAATTTTAAAAATTTTCAAGGGCTAAAAATTTGGGGTGTTACATTTGACCTCCTCCAAGGTTGCTTTCACACTCCGAGGTTACTTCTCCCTTAGATCCACCTACCCCTTTACTATATATTTCTTTATTAAGCTATTTAATGACTCAGTGTCTTCATTTACAAGCTTACAATTAACATTCAGGGCAGGCTATTTTGGGTTCTGCATATTTGATGGTTGCTTCTTTGATGAATAAACTCTTGGATCCATTAATACCGATTGAATAAGACTCATTAGTGATTACTAAGGAAACAAAATAAAAATAAGAAAAATTGGTGTTAGTGTAAAAGGTACTGGTTATCCTATGACTCTTATATTATGAGTCATATCTAGTGCTTATAAGTCATGGTGATACTCGTAGGGTAAGACAGTGCATAAGTTAAGGTTACTGGTTAGGCAATGAGTCCTCCTAGCAAGTTATAATGATAGGCTATGACTCGTTATCAACACTCGTTATCTGACCAGAACTGTTTCCTTCATATTAACCTTTTTCAATCATTATGATTAATCATTATGAGTTGTATAGTATAACTAAGACCCATAAGATGAGTTGTAACAGAACCCACACTCTTCTAATTAACCATATTGCCAGTTGTTACAAGTCACGTAATGAATCATTAGGTGACCCTATGAGTCATAAACAGTGTCACAATTATTTTAACATGAATACTTATTGTATTTGATTCTAATTCTCCATCCAAACACACTCATACATATCAAAAAAAAGATTAACCCCTTAAAGTTCATCCCTCAACAATAATTTTTACACAAAATCCTTCAAGTGATATGTAATTACTTGTTCTCTCAAATACATTAGGGTTTGAACTTTATGAACTTACTTTAATA
The DNA here is from genome assembly GCF_002878395.1 of Capsicum annuum. NCBI lineage: Eukaryota > Viridiplantae > Streptophyta > Magnoliopsida > Solanales > Solanaceae > Capsicum > Capsicum annuum. Next base: position 74,948,897 of record NC_061115.1, on the reverse strand, counting down.
AGGAATCTACGCTTATTTTAAACATATTAACTCAAGTACATATATCTATGAAATCACTTACTTTATTTGTGTAAGTGATCCTTATTAAAGAAAGTTCTTTTGTTCTTTTAAACCCAAAAACTTTAAGAGACAAGTTTGATGCTTAAGCTTCTTGTGTGCCAAAAATTTGGATAAACCTTAGGGTGAAATTAAGGTTTTTAAGGAGTAGTATGTGGAATAGAGAGAGTCACTAGTTTCAAATGATTAGAATACCAATCATTTGGTATTCTATTTAAACCTTGCGAACTGGATTGGGTCGAACCATTGGCTTGTGAAATTAGGCATCGTTATGAGTCTTAAATATGACTCGCTATGTTATATTATGGGCCATGGTATCCATCCATGAGGACTGGAACCTTAACTGGGTCACCAGTCACTATGACTCAAGGTGATGAGTTGTAGTCCCTAACTACTACTTATTCAGGGAGTTGTAATGACTCTAGAGACCAAAATACCTGGGATATGTCTGAGCTTTAGGTCCCTACGACTCAGATGATGAGTCATAAGGTATGGTTATGACTCGTCAAGTGAGTCGTGAGGCATGGCACCAAAAAATTTTCTAGTTTTTTCTGCAATCTCCAACTGTGCACATTGAACACACACGTTTCCCTATAATTAAATAAATGTGAAACACAGGTTTCCTCCCATGTACTGCTTGATTTAACATTACAGTACGACATGGATACGTTGCATACTAGGACTTTCCTAACGAGCACCATGGGTTGCCTACCATGCAGCTCCTGATTTAGTGTCGCGGTATGACTCGGTTGACTTGGTTACTCAAACTTCACCAAGGCTCAAATCATCAACCACTTTTACTTCCTCAGTGTTACCCATATAGTGATTTACCCTTTGACCATTCACTTTAAATGGGGATTCAACATTGCATTTCAATTCAATAACACTATATGGGAATAACCTCACCACAGTGAATGACCCATACCACCTAGACTTCAACTTTCCTGGAAACAAGTGAAATCTTAAATTATATAGCAACACTTGTTCAACAAGATCAAATACTCTGTTCTTGATTTTTTCATGATACAACTTCATTTTCTCCTTATATAGAGTAGAAGTTTCATAAGCCAGATTCAAAAATTATCCAACTTATTCACTTTGCTAATCCTCATATTTGTTCCATCATGCCACTCAAAATTTAGCTTTTTTACGCCCATAGTGCCTTGTGCTCTAGTTCAACAGGCACGTGGCATGCCTTGCCAAACACAATTTGATATGGGGAGTCACCTATAGGGATTTTATAAGATTTATAGTAGGCCCATAATTCACCATCCAACTTTTGCGACCAATTAGTCCTATTAGCATTCAAAGTCCTTGCCAATATGGACTTGATCTCTCTATTAGAGACCTCAACCTATTCGCTGGTCAATGGGTGATAAGGTATTGCCACCTTATACTTTACTCCATAATTCTCAAGCAAATTCTAGAATAGATAATTACAGAAATGTGACCCACTATCACTAAGTAATGCACGTGGAGTGCTAAATCGAGAAAAAATATATTTCTTCAAAAATATGGTGAAACTTCTACCTTCATTACTGGGGAGTGATACCATTTCCACCTATTTAGGGACATAGTCAACCATAACCAGAATATATTTCATACCAAACGAGCTCATGAACAGACCCATGAAGTCAACTCCCTATATATCAAACAGCTTTAACTCTAGAATAGAGGTAATAAGGAGTTCATGGTATTATAAAATATTGCCTTGACACTAGAATTGGTCATAGGATAGTGCAAAGTCATAAGCATACTTATAGATTGTAGGCCAGTAGTACCCACATTACAAGATTTTATGGGTTGTGTTGGTTCCTCCATGGTGACCCCCAACAGGTGAAGAATGATAGCCTTAAGAATGCTCATCATCTCCACCTCTGGGAAGAACCTATGAATCATACCACCCACATAAATCTTGAATAAATAAGGCTTATCCTAGAATAAATTTCCTTACCTCATGCATACATCTCTTTCTCTACTGGTAGGGCAAGTCTTATAGGATAAGATCACTTGCCAAGTAATTGGATAAATCAGCAATCCAGGGGATTAGGTCTTGTGATGCTTCCAAAATCTTCTCGTCTAGAAAAGTATTATCGATTTTATGCCCATCCCCTACTTTCTACATCATTTTTTCCTCAAGTGCAAACAAGTGATCTGTGACTTGATTTTCTGTGCCTTTCCGGTCTTTTACCTTAAAATCAAACTCTTGTAGCAAGAGAATCCAATGAATCAATCTTGATTTTGCAACTTTTTTTGCCATTAGGTATCTCAATGTTGCATGGTCAATATGAAAAATGACCTTAGTCCCAATCAAATAAGACCAAAATTTCTCAAAGGCAAAACCACTGCTAGTAACTCTTGATCGATAATAGTATAGTTCTTTTGAGAAGGGTTTAATGCATTGCTAGCATAGTACACTAGTTGAATTATATTTTCTCGCCTTTGGCCTAGAATAACACCTAAAGCCATGTCTATTGCATCACATATGATCTCAAATGTCAAGGTCCAGTCGGAGGATACAATAATAGAGGCTGACACCAACCGCTCTTTCAAGCACTCAAAAGCCTTTAGACATGCCTCATTAAAATCAAACTTTGCCTTTTTGTCAAGAAGCTTGCATAGAAGGTTTGCAATATTCAAAAAATCCTTGATAAAATGCCTGTAGAAGCCAACATATCCCCAAAAACTATGAATACCCTTCACCGAGATAGGTGGTGAAATCTTATTAATTTTTACATTGTCCATCTCTATTCCCCCTTTTTGAGATCTTGTGCCCAAACACGATTCCTTTTTTTCATCGTGAAATAACACTTCTCTAAGTTTAGCACCAAATTGCATTCCTCACATTTGTGAAGAGCATTGTCCAAATAGACCAAATAGTCATCAAAACAATCACCAACCATAGAAAAATCATCCATAAATACTTCAATGGTGTCTTTCACCATATCAAAAAGTATCAATATCATGCATCTCTGAAAAATGGTGGGAGCATTACACAACCCAAGTGGCATTCTCTTAAATGAAAAAGTCCCATAAGGAAAGTTAAAGGTTATTTTTTCATGGTCTTTGAGTTTAATAGTAATTTGATTATAGCCTGAGTACCCATCAAGAAAACAATACTAGCCCCTGCCTTCTAACCTATCCAGCATCGATCCATAAATGACAAAGGAAAATAGTCCTTCTGAGTCCATGTATTCATCTTTCTATAGTCTATTCATACTTTCTAACCTGTGACTGGTCATATTAGCATGAGCTCATTTTTTTGCATTCGACACTACTGTAACTCTACCTTTCTTTGTGACGCATTGAATAGGACTGACCCACTTGCTATCCATAATGGGTTAAACTAGAACACCATCCAACCACTTGATGATTTTTTACTTTACCACCTCCTACATAGGAGGGTTTAGCCAACATTGATGTTTAACACTCAGGAAGCAGCCCGATTTAAGCTAGATCTTACGAGTACAAATGCCTGGCAAAATACCTATAATATATGTAATGGTCTACCCTATAGCTCTTTTAAACCTCTACAACATTGATAAAAACTCCTCTACCTCAGTCTTAACTAAGTCAGCTATAATAATCATAGGTAATGTATTGTTGGCCCCTAAAAAATATATAGCGTAAGTGAGAGGAGAGGGCCTTCAACTCTAAGATTAGTGGCTCCTAAATAAATGATTGAGCGGGAGGATTGGTTCTATTTTTCAGATCCAGGTCAATCATCTTTAGAGCATAAGTGTAAGAAACTCTTCCATACATGGCGTTCTCTATCTCGTCATATTCTTTAATTTCATCACTATCAAAATTCATAATCAGCGTTGCTAACACCTCGACACCTAGCCTCTCTAATATTGGAATATTTACTACATTGACCTTATCATCTATAGTGTCTATCATAGATACTACCCCCATATCATCCAGTTGCCTCACTATGATTGCACACTAAAACTCATAACCACTCCTTATGAGTTGTGGTTAGTCTTTACTTTGTTCTTTAGCTTAGCTTTTTACACTGTTATCCTGATGAGTCTAGCTATGAGTCATAATGTGACTTAATGACTTGCAGCTTGACCAGTACTTTAATTTTTCAAAACTTTCTTTTCTACTCTTTAGTCCAATACCACTTCTGACCTAGTTTTCCTGCAAAACACATATCTTAGACAATGAAAAAACCTAAGTCAATGCATAATTTCACTATTTTTAGCATATAATGTTCCATGATTCCATGGAATATCAGTTAACCTCCATAATATTATCATGGCATGGAGGCTTACCTTTACGATATTGGTGTGCCATGTTGCTCTTTTAATTTCATCTAATTTTTTAATTTTTCACTAGGGGTGAGGGGATTTTTGTGTTTTTACCCCTTGGATGACCTTTAAACTTAAAATAAACTTATTCCCTTCAATTTTAATCTTTCTTAAACTTAAAACCTATGAACATTCAAGGGTTTTATAGAGAATTCATCATCTAGACTCCAAACTTTGAATTGACTTCAATTTCAAATATATTTCTGGCATGTTTCTCTTTCCCTAACTTTAATTATACATTATTACATTAATTAAATGGATTATAGGTTTTGAAATTGGTTTGAGGGATTTTGGTTGTTACTGATTGAATTACATGTCTTATGTTCTATCTTGATTATTCATGCTTTAAATTGATATTTTTAGGACTGAATTGGTGCATGGTATAAATGGTTGGAATGGGGTACATGGATTTCCCCAAATTGATGGAAGATGGGCTTGATAATTGCATTAACCTCAACCCACTTTGTAAACTTAATTTTGAATATGGAAAATTGCTTTCTTTAACTTGTTTTTTAACCCAATGCATTGTATTAAAGCATAAATGAATGAAAATAGGTTTGGATGGCCTTGTTGGCCTTGATTTTAGATTTTAAATAAAACTTGGAAGTCCAATTTAGTTATGTAGATTTGGTTTGGCATAATTAATTTAGCTTGCTAGCAGATTGGTATGACGATAACATGTGGTAAGTGCCTTAAAAATGACTCTTGGGATAACAAATTGGTTTATGTACAAATTATTTTAATATGGGCTTAAAGGGAGTTATGTAGCTCACAATAAAGGTGTAAGTCCTGGGGGGACGAACATTGGAAACCATGTTTGCCAACATTAGGGGTCTATATAACCATGTACTTAGTGCACACTTAATATACATACACACCTTGGAATGGCTGTTGCCTTGGTGGATTTAGTTTTATCTTTGTTTTCCCTTATTTCATACGGCTAACATGAACTGGGGCCCTTTCAGTATGGGGCTAGATCCATATATCCCATAGGGTCCTTTAGGATGGATCAAGCTACATAGTTTAGGTTAAATCCTTAAACTCTCATGTTCATGACCCTTGTCCCTATCCTTGCATCCCATACATGTATATGAATATGGTGCATATAGTTAATGGATGAAATTTGCTAATTACATTATTTTAACCTTATTCCCTGAGTTACGTGCTAGTGCGTATCCCACTGAACGTCTGTAGATACAATATTGTTTCATGATGTAGGGTCCAAAGGGTTTTTTGTTACTCTTGAGCAGTGTTAGGTAGTTGAGCACGTCTATTGAGTTGTTGTGAAATAGTGAGCCTCCATCCGTCAGAAGGTCTTATTATTTCATTATTCTTTAATTATTGTCATAGTAATTTTGTATTCTTTTAGGTCATAGCTGGTGGCATTTCCTGACTTAATTGATATTTTGGTTTTAGAGTCTTTTGTGGACAAATGTGGGTTGGATTGTTGGTATTGGAATCTTATAACTTTTACTTGTCTTATTTATATTTTATTACTCTCTTAATTGGCTTTCGTATTATTATATTATTGTGCTCTTGAGGTTAGGTTAAAGAGGGTGGACTTTGGTCTATGGTGGGCTTGAGATACCCATCACGTCTATGCCCTGGTTTGGGTCATGACAATCTTAGTATTAGAGCATAATTTAGGATCATTGGGTGTGTTGAGTAGAGTTCTTTTTATGGATATGTAGCGTGCCACACTTATAAGAGGGAGGCTACAGGGCATTTAGGAATGTTTCCCTTCTTGTGTTCTATTTTGATTTATAGAGTCTAATGTTATGAAACTTCTCTTATTCCTTACTTCCTAAAACTTTAGATCATGCCTCCCTAAAGATCTGATGTTTAAAACTCTATTGGAACCTTTGTTCTACCTAATTAGACCACTCCACGTAGAGTACCACCAGTCTCTTTGAGTCTTTTTTGGGATTTTTAGGTTAGTGACATTTATGCTCTATTGCCTCAGAGAGATATCTTTAATGCAGATTCTGTCAGTCTATTCATATTCTTACTTAATTACTGATATCACAATCTCATTGGTTTGATCATGTTGGTCTCGTTATTAGTTTATCTAAGGTTACTTGGGTTGGAGAGGTTATGAGGTTGAATCCCCTAACCTTTACAAGCTCTAAGGTTGAGAAAGATCCTCAAGAGTTCATTGATCAGGTGGAGAAAATCTTTAGCGTGATGTATGCTACTGATGTAGAGTGTGTGGTATTTACTGCTTATTAATTAAAAGATATAGCTTATCAGTGGTATGAGGAATAGGAAGCAACGAGGGGTAATAATGTTAAACAGGCAGTGTGGGGTAATATTTTGGATCCCTTTCTTAGTTAATTCTTTCCTCGGGAGTTGAGAGAAGCTAAGGTTAAGGAGTTTGTGAATCTGAAGCGAGGTAAGATGAGTGTTAAGAAGTATACTCTAAAGTTTAAGTATTTATCCCGTTATGCTCTAAACTGGTGTCTAATATGAGGTCTTGAATGAGAAAGTTTATTTCTAGTTTGTCCCATGATTTGGTGTTGTGATGTAAGGTTGCCATGTTGAATAATGATATGGATATATCTAGGCTGGTGGTTTATATACTGCAGGTGAAGGATGATAAAAAAAATAGATAGAGATGGGAGAGAGGTAGAATAAGAAGAAGAATTAGGGAAATTTGTATTCGGCTGCAAGTGTTCCTTATCCTAAGTCTTCAGGTGATCATAGTTTTAAGGCCAGCAATGGTCCTAAGGCACAGAGTGCTCAGTCTCAGGATAGTGGAGCTCATTCATCCCCATCTTATCCTCTTTTCCATTTTTATGGGAAGATTCACCATGGATATTATGAGAAGGGGAGAAATCAATGTTATAATCGTGTTTAGCTTAGTCATATGCATCAAGATTGTCATTCAACCAAGGTTGCCAATTGGGCTAATAAAGTTCCAATTGCCAATTCTTCACATTCTACCCCTAAGGGCACTACTTCTAGTACTGGCACTTGAAAAAATCATCTCTATGCACTTACTACTCATAAAAAATCGAGGCATCCCAAAATGTTATCATGGGTTTGTTACAGGTCTTTTCTCGTGATGTTTATTGTTTGCTTGATTCAGATTCTACCCTATCTTACGTGACCCCTTATATGGCTGTACATTATGGTTTTGATCCTAAAAATATTTCTGACCTTTTTTTATTTCTACTCTGATGGGTGATTCTATAGTTGCTAAAAGAATTAATAGGGGTTGTGTGGTGTCTATATTTCATAGGGAGACCTTGGTGGATTTGATAGAACTTGATATGGTGGATTTTTATGTAATCATGGGGATGGATTGGCTTCATTCATGCTATGATTCTTTGGATTATAGGACCTAAAAGGTCAGTTTTCACTTTCCTAATGAATGGATATTAGAATGGGAGGGGAGTTCCTTAGTACCTAAAGAGAGGTTTATTTCCTGTATTAGAGCTAAAAAACTGACTTCAAAAGTGTTTCTATATCATTCGTCCCTGTGGTTAATGAATTTCCTAAAGTATTCCTCAATGACCTTCCTGGAATTTGTCCCGATAGGAAAATAGTTTTTGGAACTAATTTTCTATCGGATACTCATCCTACGTTCATTCCTCCCTAAGAATGGTTCCGACTGAATTAAAGGAGCTAAAAGAGCAATTGAAAGATCTTCTTGATAAAGGATTCATTCGTCCTAGTGTCTCTCCATGGAGTGCTCCTATGCTAGTCGTGCAAAAGAAAGATAGGTATTTTCGGATTTGTATAGACTATCATTAGTTGAATAAGGTTACAATGAAAAATAAGTACCCTATTCATAGGATTGATGATATTTTTAGCAGTTTCAGGGTGTTAGGTATTTCTCTAAGATTGATCTTCGTTTGGGCTATCTTCAATTAAAAATTTGGGTGGTTGATATTCCCAAAACTGGTTTTCAAAAATGATATGGACATTATAAGTTCTTGGTTATGTTATTTGGGTTGACTAATGCTTCGGTTGCGTTAATGAATCTTATGAATCAAGTTTTTAGGTAGTTTCTCGATTTGTTTATTATAGATTTAATTGATGACATCTTAGAATACTCTAAAGTAAGGGGGTTCATGCCAATCACCTCCAAATTGTGTTGTAGACTCTTAAAGACAATAAGTTGTATACAAAATTTTCAAAGTGTGGGCTTTGGCTGAATGTTGTGACTTTTCGGGGGCATGTTGTTTCTAGTAAAGAGATCAAGGTGGATCCACAAAAAGCTGAGGCAGTTAAGAAATGGCCTAGACCTATGACTCTGTAAGACCCTGCAAAATTCTAAGATTAACTCAATTCGTTAAAGTTTGAAAGGAGGTCCCACACTTAGATATTTCAACTAAGAGTTTATACTTAGAAGTATTTTAGCCTTCATAAGTTGGTGATCCTATTTCACGACCCTTATGACCTTGAAATATCGATTCTTAGGTTGATTCATGATCAGGAATGTCAGTAGGTTACTTTGAGTGAGTTTTGGGATTTTTGGACCACGTTTGAACCATGTTCAGATGACAAAAATAGTAGATTGACGTGATCTCGTCGCCCATTGCATTGACAAATATTTTTCCCTATCTTTAGAGTTTAATTTTAGTGAATCATTGAGGACTCAATGCGATGCATCGACCATCGCATCGACTTCATCGATGCACTGCGTCGGTCTGTGCGTCACTAGACACATTTTCAGTCATTAAAAGCCCGTATCTAGAGGGGTATTTGGGTCATCATCCCACCAATTTTCAGCCCCCAAACATAAAATCAGAAGACCTTAGAGGCTAAATTGCTCACTTTTTTTAAAATTCTCTCAAATTTACTCAAGAAAAAACACTAGGGCTTTAAATTTCAAGAGCAAATCTTCAAGAACAAACATTAGTCTTCACAAATTCAAGCATCTAGGTATGTTAGGTATCAAGAACCTCTTTTAAAACTTTATGTTTATTGATTTCATGATTTCCATGTTGGGTTTGAATGTATTCATGATTATAATATTAATTGGGTTTCTAATTCATGATTTATTACAAGATTCATATAAATTTTTTTGACATGTGTGTAGTATTATGTGAATTTATATTAAAGCCCTTGAATTTGTAAGTTGGGATTGGAAATCATGAGTCCTACATGTTGATTTGTATTATTTGCATAGATTATGTTCCCCAAGTGTTTGATAAATCGATCATGGGGATTAAATAGGGAAATCCTGGCATGCTAGCATATATACAAGCTTATATCTTACAAGTGTTTGATAAAATGTCTCTATCGATAAGATATGAACATTATAATGCTTTACAAGATCATGCTATGCTTTACTTTCATGTTATCGAGTCCTGGGGGTATTTAATACCCGATAATCTAGTTGTTTACCTAGAATTATAGTAACTTCTTAATAGTCTCAGCGATGTCACATATCGTAGTATTAAGTCAGTGCAAAACTCAGTATATCTAGTTAGCATATAGAACTCAGAACACGCAGTCAGTTATAGTACTCACTAAACTCAGTCCAGTTCATTCAGTTAATATAATCAATAACAGTTCATTCTACCCTAGAACAGTTTAGAAATTAGTTCAGTGTCTATTCAGTTGGGAGTAGGATTCAGCACCGAGTGAACCCAAGGATGGGGACTCACCTTCTAGTAGAGAATGTGATCCTTAGAAGCAGTACTTGTGTCAGGTTGAGACATAAACCTGCTAGATTGAGGGTTGATGAGGTGTTCTACCTTCCAGTTGAGGGTACCACCATTCTCATTTTGAGCACCTACCAGATGAGGGTGACTTTTTAGCTTGTCTTTACCTGTGGCATGGTGCTGACACCTTTTTAACTAGGGTTACGATTAGACCCCAACTCAGTTCAGAGGAGGGGTATGTCTGTTAGATGATAACTTTACACATTTTAAATTATAGTATCAGTATAGAACTCAGTTCTATTCTACAGAATCAGAACTGTCAGACACAGTCATCCAACTCAGTATAGAACTCAGTTTAGTTCTACAGAATTAGGGTTGTTTGAAACAGTCACCCAGCTACCAGTATACAGTTATCAGTAAACTCAGATATCAGTTATTCAATTATTAGAACTCAGTATCCATTATTACTATGATCTCAGACACAGTATATATTGATATGTGCATAGTATTGCATAATAAGTATTTCATCAGTTTCAGTTATACATGTATTCTTACTTAGTTATATTCATGTTGCTCAATCAGTTATTGTTCATGCATATGAAACCATGCATATCATCCTACTTTATCTAGCAACCAGTATATTCCACGTACTGATGCATACTCTTTCTTTATGCTATGATGTCTCATATCAAAGATTCGGACGTTTAGGTTCCTGACCGTACATAGACAGATTTCATTATCTGTGATAGCTTTAGTAGTGAGTCCTCATCTATCAAGGGCATGATTTAATTTAAGTTATTAGTTATCAGTAGTTTAGTAGTTGGTTTTAGTTGGGGTCTTGTCCCAACAACTCCACATTCAAATAGTTTAGTTAGAGACTTTTCAGACTTGACTAGTTCAAACAGTATTCAGATTTCAAATATTTATCATATATTACTATTTACCAGTATTTTAGAATTTAAACCTTATGGAATTAGCCTATTTTCTACATTTATTACAGTATTATTATTCAGCGCTCACAGCAGATATCAATTATGGGCTAGCTTGTGGTCCTTTGGAGTCGTAAGCACCGTGTAGCAACCGGGGTACGGACTAGGGGTGTTACAAACTTGGTATCAGAGCCTAAGTTTCAACAGAGTCCTAGGGAGTCTGAAAGTCGTGTCTAGTAGAGTCTTGTGCATGGGTGTATATCACGCCACACTTATGGACAAGAGGCTATAAGGCGTATTAAGAAAAGTTTATCTTCTTTCAGCATTCATGTCGTGCAAGTGAGAATAAGCTAAAGTTAAACTCTCAGTATAATTCCTTCCTTCCTTCCGTCTGCAAAACATGCCTCCTAAAATTGTTAATGGAAGAAGGAATGAAAATCAGCCAACACCTCTGCCTGTTTAGGCAGATCCCCTAAATGAGCATGTGTCTCACTCCAAACTCAGGACTACTTTCATTGCCTTAGCTTATTTAGTAGTAGCCCAAAATAATGAACTGGTTACTATACTATCTAGGCTTATGGCTCAAGCTCCCCAGAGTGAGGAGAAGAGATGTAGGAAAAGAGGAAGAAAGAATAAGAGGGCTAAAGAGTGGCCGAACAAATCCTCCTTATTAGAAATAAGGCAGAAACCATCAGGGCGTGTGTAGGGCTGGTAGTGGGTTGTGTCTTGGATGTGGAAAGCCAAGCTATAGAATCAAAGATTGTCCTCAATCAGGTTCGCAGAGTTAGCATATCGTCCCTCAGCTCAGTTCAATCTCTCAAATCAGCAGTGCGCCACTTCTAGTGCCACCAGCGGGCAATACCCAAATAGGATTTATACACTTTAGTCCCGACATGATTAGAAAACTTGTCCTGATATAGTCACTGGTATGTTACAAGTTTATGATTTACATATTTATGCTTTACAAGATCTAGGAGTTTCTTTGTCCTTCGTAACTTCTTATATAGCCATTGACTTCAGAGTCAGTCCTAAAATTCTAGTAGAGCCCTTCTCAGTATCTACCCCAGTGGGCAAATCTATCATATCATATCCCGACGGGTTATCTCAGAAAGTCACTTCAGCAAACTTAGTCGAATTAAAGATGACAGATTTTGATGTCATTCTCGACATAGATTGGCTTCATTCATGCTATGCTTATATTGACTGCAGAAATAGGATTGTCTATTTCTAATTTCCTAATGGGCCAATCATTAAATGAAGGGGCAGTACCTCAGTTTTAGTTGATTTAATCTTGAATATTTTTTTTTTAGATTGAACCAGTAGAAAGAATAGTTGAGAATTCTAAGTTAGTCAGTGTTGAGGTTGCTATATAATGATTGTTGGGGTAATAGAATGCTAAGAATCATATATCAAAAGAAATTACTAGTAGGGACCTTACATTATCAGGTGTAGTCCTTCAGAATGAGTTTAGTGTTTATAAGTATTATTATATACCAGGCTCTAGAGTAAAGTGGTTCTAGTTAGATTTAAAGTTTATTAAGTGGTTCACAGACTTAGAATAACGACTTTAAGCTAAGGGGGAGATGTTAGAATCAGAAACCAAGTTAGGCTTCCAGATTTTTAGTAGTAATGTCAGTATATATAGAAAAGCAGTGGGAAGGGATAATGCCCAACCCATCCTTACCTCAGTGCAAAGTCTTGCACTTCAGCTATCACGATATCTATTCAAGCCTTATATGCCAACTCTATGATCATAGCTCATATTCGTGCACATGATCAAAAATATGTATGCTTACCATTCCTAGTATAAGGAGTTCCAATTCACTTAGTGTTATGAATCGTGTTTCATGAATACAGAAACTCCAAACTTAGGTCATGTAGCTCATGACTTATGTACTCATGATTTACAGTATGCTCAGTTCCCATGACTCATGCTACACTCCTACCAATCGGCTAAATATAGATTATATCATATATATCCTCAGTTTAGATCTCTTGATAAATCTATGATGCTGATATTCTATTCCTCAGGCCTCAGATATGTGTCAAGTTCGGCATAGTATTTATTCACACTTTAGGTCATCATGTTTTAACCCTTTAGTGACCTCTCCTTATGAAATAATGTAGTGATGAGCCATTGCTTAGATGGGGAAGAGTAAATGTTTCATGATAAGGAAAGATTTTTGCATGCTTGTTTTACACGAGGTTGTAGTTATGAAAATAGGCCTGAATGTCGGTAAGTGTGCTAAGTAAATGGATAGCAAGAAGTTGTATTTAGTTGTTGAAGGGAGGGAAATCAAAATTTTTCATGAGATGAGAAGTTGAGAAAATGCTGAGTGTGAGTGTCTATTTAGATCCTTGGTATATGTCAATATCCATCACATAATTGTCAGAACCCAGTATTCAGTCCCAGTTATAGTCTCATTTACAGTCTCAATTACCGTTTTACTTACAGTCTCAGACACAGTTTCAGTCGAGTAATCAGATCAGTAACTTAGTTTAATTTCAAGTTTTCTTGACCATAGTGTACAGTTATCAGTATTTCAGTACCTAGTTTATAAACTATTTCAAAATAATACTATATGCTTGGTCTTGCATTCTCAAATAATACAACTTTCATGATTTCATGCTCAGTTACCTTATGATGCTCAGTCAGTCCTTACCTATTATGCATAATAATCTATAGTTTCAGTCTAGACTAAGTATAGTTCAATCCTACATGGCCAGTATTCAGCTATCAGCGATTCAGTTTGTCAGATAAGTTAGTTTATTTATGCATTCCTACTCAGTGCCCATGTAAATATTTTCAGTAGCCTTAAGTGAAATGATGTGTTGAAATAGAAATTCTAGTTAAGGGAATAGTTGTGAAATATGGCTAAGATTGAAAGTTAGTAGTTTTAGTGTATAAGGCTTAGTAACTCTGTCTTAGATGATGTTTCGTAGGCCTTGCTCTATATTACAGAATTGTAGCCATTTGGTGATTTCTTATTCAGACCATGCCAAGATTTCCTTATTCCCTAAAGTCAATAAAAATTTATAGAAAGAGTGTTAAAGAAATGCTCCTATTGAGTATAAGTTTTCAGTTTGAGTTAGTCCATAAAGCTAACAATTTAGTTTAGCAGTCAGGCAGACAAGTTTGTATGGTTTCCTATCTTTCGACCCAGTCATCCTATCTAAAGTCTTATGAGTATGATAGTTCCATAATGGAGTATCATGGTAGTTACAAGTTCAGCTCAATTCATGTATCATGCCTTAGTTTCAGATCCTAGATATCCAGTCACAATTCAGTTCGTGGTGCCCTGTGCATCATCCTAATTTTTTCTCAGTATCTCAGCCAAGTCAGTATTCATAAAGGGACATAATATCCCAAGGAGGAGATGCACTATAACCCCCGAGCTTTCATGTCCTAAACCTTCCAGTTTCTCATCATGTAACAAGATCCAGTTAGAGTAATGAGTACTCATAAGTTGACTATCTCATTCCAATCTCAGTCGTATGACCATTCCCATGTCATGGCATGTATCCAAGGAATTAGTTTAGTTCATGACCATGTATTATATTCCAGGCTCAGTTATGTTCTCATGTTCCTATTCATGCGTGTCCAGTAAATGATCTCGAGTTTTAGATTGATGATTTCATATTCTTAAAAATCTCTCTCATGAAGGGAGTGAAGAGGTTTGACAAAAAGGGAAAAGCTCAATCCTCGATATGTCTATCCTTACATAATTTTAAGTCATTTCAAAAAGGTAGCTTACTAGCCTTAGTTGCCTTCAGATTTAGCTTTAGTACATCTAGTGTTTCACGTCTTCTTACTTAGGAAGTGCATAGGTGACCTAGCAGTCGTAGTCCCTATAGGGAGTATAGTTGTTTAGAATAATCTATCTTATTAAGAAATCCCAGTATAAATCCTTGATCATTAGGTTTCACAGACTGAGGAACAAAGAGGTTCCTCTAATTAAAGTTCATAGGCAGAATCAGTCCATTAAGAGAGCTACTTGGGAATAAGAAGCAGATATACGGACCAAGTATCCTAATCTCTTATCTGCAAACTTAGATTCAGCTCAAGGTAACATTTTTCCTTTAATTCATTTAGTTTCATGCTTAGATTACCTTTACAACAATGTATCAATTCAGTTGCAAAGCATTCTCATATCATGCATACCTTTGTGAAACCACCCAGTCATATGTCATGTTTTCAGACCTTAGTCATGCTACAGTCATGCATGTTAGTATGATAACACAGTATGTTTGTACTTTCAGTCATGTAATCATGCTTTAGTTATGAATGTTAAGTAAATAATCTCAGGTTCATCAGTATTCTCAGCTTAAAGTAACAGTCTTTCTTAGATTGTCTTAGTTCCATGTTTAGTTAAAGTTATAACATTGGTATCCATTACCGTTGCATATTTAGTCATGCATTCACAAATAAGTTCAGTCATGTACTCTGCATCAGATATGCATATGTATTATGAAAACTCAACTTATCCGTACTTTCAGTCATGTATTCCATGCATCAGATATGCGTGTTCAGTGTCTAAACTCAGTCATCAGTATTTCTCATCATAATCAGTCTCATTCAAGGAAGGATGTTTCCAAGGGGGATAAATTATAAGACCCCATAAAATTCTAAGCTTAACTCAGTCCATTAAAGATTGAAAGGAGGTACCAGATAGAGAAATTTCAGCTAATTATTTATACATGGAAGTAATTTATCCTTTGTAAGTTGGAAATCCTATTTTATGACCCTTATGACCTTAAAATGTGGATTCTTAGATTGATTCATGATCAGGAATGTCAATAGGTCACTTAGGGTGAGTTTTAAATTTTTTAGACCTTGTTCAAACCATGTTTAGGTGACCAACATAGTAGGTCGACGCGATCTCGATGCACCCCATTGCCTATTGCATCAACAAATATTTTTCCCCAGCTTCAGAGTGCAATTCCAGTGAATCAACACAGACTCGATGCGATATGTCGGAGATTGAGTCAACCCTATTGACTAGGTACGCCGGTCTGAGCATCACTGGATACATTTTTAGTCACTAAAAGACCACGTCCAGAGGGGTATTTGGGTCCCACCTGGTTTTAGCTCCCAAACATAAAATCAGATGACCCTAAAGGAAAAATTTCTCACTTTCTTTCAATTTCTCTTAAATTTACTCAAGAAAAAACCCTATGGCTTTTAATTTGAAGAGAAAATCTTCAAGAACAAACCATCAGTCTTCATGAATTCAAGCATCAAGGTATATTAGGTGTTCATCCAAGGGTTTCCTTCCACCCCTGGAGTTCAAGAACCTCTTTTAAAATTTCAAGTTTATTAATTTCATGAATTCTATGTTGGGTTTGAATGTATTCATGATTATAATGTTAATTGGATTTCTAATTCATGATTTATTACAAAATTCATGTAAATTTATTTGACATGTGTGTAGTATTATGTGATTCATATTAAAGTCCTTGAATTTGTAAGTTG
Source organism: Capsicum annuum (assembly GCF_002878395.1). Classification (NCBI taxonomy): domain Eukaryota; kingdom Viridiplantae; phylum Streptophyta; class Magnoliopsida; order Solanales; family Solanaceae; genus Capsicum; species Capsicum annuum. The sequence goes on along the minus strand of NC_061115.1, from coordinate 74,932,510 downwards.
GGATTGGAAATCATGATGCCTACATGTTGATTTGTATTATGTGAATAGATTATGTTCCCCAAGTGTTTAATAAATTGCTCACGTGGATTAAATGGGGAAATCATGGTATTCTAGCTTATAAACAAGCTTATATCTTACAAGTGTTTGATAAAATGTCTCCATGGATTAGTTATGAACATTATATTGTTTTTCAAGATCATGCTATTCTTTACTTTCACGTTATCGAGTACTGGGTGTATTTAATACCTAAAAATCTACTTGTTTACCTAGAATTACAGTAACTTCATAATAGTCTCAGCGATGTTACATGTAGTAGTATTCAGTCAGTACAGAATTCAGTATATCCAGTCAGTAAGTAGAAATCAGAACACGTAGTCAGTTATAGTACTCAGTGAACTCAATCTAATTTAGTCAGTTAACATGATCAGTAACAGTTCATTCTATCCTAGAACAATTTAAAAATCAATTCAGTGTCTATTCAGTTGGGAGTAGGATTCAGCATCGAGTGAACCTAAGGATGGGGACTCACCTGCCAGTAGAAGGTGTGATCCTTAGAAGCATTCCTTTTGTTCCAGAACTACGTAGCCAGCATAGGTTGAGACATAAACCTACAATATTGAGGATTGATGAGGTGTTCTACCTACAATTTGAGGGTACCACTATTCTCATTTTAAGCACTTGCCAGATGAGGGTGACTCTTCAGCGTGTCTTTACCCATGGCACGGTACTGACACCCTTCCAGTTGGGGTTACAAGTTGGACCCCAACTCAATTTGGAGTAAGGAAATATTAGTTAGATGATTACTTCCCATAGTTTCAGTTTCAGTTTCAGTATTAGTATAGAACTCAGTTTAGTTCTACAGAATTAGGACTATCATACACAGTCACCCAGCTTAGTATCGAACTCAATTCAGTTCTACAAAATTAGGACTATTAGAAATAGTCACCCAGCTATCAATAATACATTTATTAGTAAACTCAAATATCAGTTATTTAGTTATCAAAACTCAGTATCCAGTTTTACTATGATATTATACCCAATATATGTAGATATGTGCACAGTATTACATAATCAATATTTCATCAGTTTTAGTTATACTTGTATTCTCATTCAGTTATATTCATGTTACTTTGTCAGTTATTGTTCATGCATATGAACCCATGCATATCAGCCTACCTCATCTAGCATACTAGTACATTACAAGTACTAACGTATACTCTTTCTTTGCGCTATTATGTCTCATATCATAGGTTTGGATGCTCAGGTTCCTGGCCGCACTTAGATAGATTCCATTATCAGCGACAGCTTCAGTAGTGAGTCCTCATCTATCGAGGGCCTGCTTTTATGTCAGTTATCTATTATCAATAGTTCTATCAACTCCACATTCATACAATTTAGTTAGAGACTTTTCAGACTAGACTTGTTCAAACAGTATTCAAATTTCAAATGTTTAACAAATACTATTATTTACTAGTATTTCAAAATTTGAACCTTATGGCATTTCAGCCTATTTTTTGCATTTATTACAGTATTATTATTCACTGCTCATAGCAAATATCAGTCATGGCTTAGCTTATGGTCCTTTGGGGCTGTAAGCTTCGTGTAGCATTTGGGGTACAGACTTGGAGCGTTACAGACTCTAGCTAACATTAAGAGCTTCTTGGGATTGATTGGGTATTATAGGAGGTTTTTGGAGAGCTTCTCTTCTATTGTTGCTCTGTTGATAAGATTGACTTAGAAGAAGATTAAGTTCTTGTGGTCCAATGCTTGTGAGGGTATTTTTTGAGAAGTTATTGGATAAGTTAACTTTTACGCCAGTTTTGACCCTGCTCAAGGGTACTAATGATATTATTATATTTTATGATATGTCCCATGTGAGAATGGGTTGTGTTTTAATGCAGCATGGTAAGGTCATAGCCTTACTTCTACGCAGCTTAAGGTTTAAGAAAGGAACTACCCAACTCACAATCTTGAGTTGGCAGTTGTGGTCTTTTCCTTGAATATATGGTGCCATTATCTGTATGGAGTAGATGTAGATATCTATTCAAACAATAAGAGCTTACAGTATGTGTTTACTTAGAAGGAATTTAATCTCATGCAGAGGTGATGGCTTGAATTTCTTAAGGAAGATGACATGAGTTTGCACTACCATCTAGGTAAAGCTAATATTCTTGTTTATGCTCTAAGATGGTTATTTATGGGAAGCTTATCTCATATGGATAAGGACAAAAGAGAATTGGTAAGGGACATTCTTAGGTTGGCTTACTTAGGAGTCCATCTATTGGAATCTGAGGATGGGGAAGTGATTGTTAAGGAAGTGGTTAAATAATATCTTGGTGTTGAGATCGGGCTTTAGATCCCATACTTATATAGATTAAGGATGATGTGGGTCAGCAAAAGGTTATGGCTTTAAAGATTATGGAGATGGGATATTGAGGTATCATGGTAGGTTTTGTGTTCCTGATATTGATAGTCTATGGGAAAGGATTTTGTCCGAGTTTCATGATTCTATATATACAGTTTATCCAAGATTATCTAATCTATATCATGACTTAAAGGTAATCTACTGGTGGAATAGTATGAAGAAAGGTATGGCAAATTTAGTTGCCAAGTATATGGTTTGTCAACAAGTTAAAGTTGAGCAGTTAAAGCTTGATGGCATTTCCCAAGAGATAGAGTTTCCTATGTAGAAGTGGGAGATGATCAATATGGATTTTATTCGGGATCTTTCATGATGATGCAATTAGTATGATTCTATTTGGGTCATTATGGATAGGATGATTAGGTATTCTCACTCCTTGCCTGTGAGGACTAAATACTCAGGATAGGATTATGCTAAGTTATTCATTTAGGAGATTCTGAAGTGGCATGGTGTGCTATTCTCCACTATATCAGATTGAGGTATGCATTATTCTTGTTATTTCTAATGTTCATTTTAGCAAGGTTTGGGCAGTTAGGTGAACCTTAGCACTATTTTCCAGCCTCAAAAAACTAGGAAAGTAGAGCGTACAATTAAGACTATGGAGGATATGCTAAGGTCTTGTACGATTGATTTTAAAGGGAGTTGGGTTGATCACTTGCCTCTTATGTAGATCGCTCATAATAACAATTACCATTCTAGTAGTCAAATAGCTCCTTTTGAGGTTGTTTATGGTAGGAGGTACAGGTCTATTATAGGATGTTTAAAGTAGGTGAGAATATGTTTTTTAACCCTAACTTTGTTAACCAAGCCATGGATATGGTAAAAGTTATTAGAGAAAGACCTAAGACTGCTTAAAGTCACCAAAAGTCTTATGCGGATGTGAGTATAAAAGAATTAGAGTTTGAAATAAGTGACAAGGTATTCTTAAAGATGTAGCCTATGAAAGAAATCATGAGGTTTGAGAAGATGGGAAAGCTCAGTCCCTGTTACATTAGTCCATATCCGATTTTGAGGAGAATTATGAATGTCGCTTATGATTTAGATTTTGCAATAATTTTAGCTTCGATTCATCCTGTTTTCCATATGTCCATGCTGAAAAAGTATCGGGGTGATCCTTCCTTGATAATCCCTATTATGGATGTTGGTATCACCGATTTGTTGTCGTATGACGAGGTCCCGGTGGAGATATTGGATAAGCAAATTTGTAGGTTTTGGACCAAGGATATAGCTTCGGTGAATGTCCTTTGGAGAAATCAAAAGGTAGAAGAGGCTATGTAGGATACTAAAAAAGATATGAAGGCCAAGTATCCATTCTCACTCCATGTGTTGGATTAAAGTGCTTAAGGTATGAGTTTCATTTTCCTCTTGTCACTTTCTCAGTTTGTCAATTGATTTTGGTGTATTCTTTTATTTCTCATGCTAAAAGTGTCCTAACTCATCAATTGGGTATGAATGATCCTAGGAGGGATAATATAAGACCCCTTCAAATTTTGATCATTTTACTTTTTACCCTCTCGCATGCATAATGTCAATTTTTGTCTTGAATTATGTTTAGAGATGTTAAAAGGATTTTTCGGGAAAGTTTAAGATTTTTAAAAAGGGGTTCAGGGTTATTTTGGGACCCTAAGGTAGTAAGTCTCCACGATAAGGCCGTGTCACAAAGGTTAACCTCGAGATATTGACTGGCACGGAGGCTAACCTCCGCAATATTGGTGTGCCATGTTGTTGTTTTATTTCTTCTAGTTTTATATTTTTTAACTTAGGGTGATGGCCTTTTGGTATTTTTACCCCTTGTATGATCTTTAAATATAAAATAACCCCATTCCCTTCAGTTTTAAAAGATCAAATCATCCTTTTCTCTCTTAAACTCAAAACCCAAGAACATTCAAGGGTTTTATAGATAATTCATCATCCTAGCTCCAAACCTCAAATTAACTTAAATTTCGTATGTATTTCAGGCATGTTTCTTTTTACCTAACTTTACTTTTGTATTATGGCGTTAATTGAATGGATTTTTATGTAATTTGATTGTGGGTTTTGAAATTGGGTTGAGGGATTTTGGTTGTTACTGATTGAATTACTTTTCCCATGTTCTAAATTGATTATTTATTCTTTAAATTGATGTGTTTGGGATTGAATTGGTGCATGTTATAAATGGTTGGAATAGAGGAAATGGGTTTCCCCCAATTAATGAAACTTTGACTTGATAATTGTATTAACCTCAACCCACTTTGTAAACTTGATTTTGAATATGGAAACTTGCATGGTTTAAATTGTTTTTGAACCCAATGCATTGCATTAAAGGATAAATGAATGAAAATGGTTTTGTATGGCCTTGGTGGCCTTGATTTTTTATTTTAAATGGAACTTGGGAGTCTAATTTCGTTATATGGATTTGGTTTGGTATAATTAATTTAGCTTGCAATCATATTGGTATGATGATACCAAGTGGTAAATGTCTTAACGGATGACTCTTGGTTTAATGAATTGGATTATGTGCAAATTTACTTAATTTGGACTTAAATAGAGTTGTGTAGCTCACTATGAAGATGTAAGTCTCGGGGGAACGAACACTAAAAACCATAATTATCGGTGTTGGGGGTCCATATGTTCATGTGCTTGGTGCACTCTTGTTATAAATATCTATATCTATATATATATATATATATATATATATATATATATATATTGGGATGGCTATTGCCTTGATGGCATTAGTTCCTTGGTTTTTCCTTGATTCGTGCGGCTAACACGCACTGGAGCCCTTCCGGCAGGGGGATTTAGACCCATATAACCCATGGGTGTATTTAGGATGGATCAAGTTATACAATTCAAGTTAAATATTTATATTCTCATGTTGATGACTCTTTTCCCTATCCCAACATCCTATGCATGTATATGAATGAGGTTCATATGGTTTATAACTAGATTTTTTTGATTGCATTATTTTATCCTTATTTCCTGAGTTACATGCCACTGCTTATCCCACCAACCATTCCTGGACACTACATTATTTCATGATGTAGGGTCCAAAGGGTTTTCTATTACTCCTATGCAGCATTAGGTGGTTGAGCACGTTTTTTGAGTTCTCATGAAATGGTGAGCCTCCATCCTTCTGAAGGCCTTATCATTTCATTATTCTTTATTTATTGCCATAGTACTTTTGGATTCTTTTTTGTTATAAACGTGGGCATGTCCCTACTTAATTGATATTCTGGTTTTAGAGGTTTTTGTGGACAAGTGTGGGTTGGATTGTTGGTATTGAACTCTTAGAAGTTTCACTTGGCTTATTTATCTTTTATTAATATCCTAATTGGCTTCTGCATTACTATTATTATTGCGCTCTTGAGGTTAGGCTAAAAGGGTGGTATCTGGTCCATGGTGGGCTTGACATACCAGTCACAACTAGCCCTTAGTTCGGATCATGACACTAGCATCTTCAACAAATACTATCAAAGAAGTCTCACCCATACACTTTTTCAGCATAGACAGATGGAAAACAAGATGAACCGAAGCCAAACTCGTTGGAAAACCCAATTCATAAGTGATGTTCCCAATTGTCCACACAATCTAATATGGACAAACGTAGCAGGGACTAAGATTCCCTTTCTTACTAAATCTTAAGACTCATTTCATAGGAACCTTCAAGAATACCCACTTCTTGAACAATTACTCTCCCATCCTCAAATTCCAAGAAACAAACTCCTAAGTTAGCCAGTTTGTAGATGTCCTTCACCAACCCTCTTATCTACTCATCAATGTGAGATAAGCTCCCCATAGACAACCTGTTAAGAGCATCAATGACAATATTAGCTTTACCTAGGTGGTAGTGAAGGCTTATGTCTTAATCATTAAGCAATTCAGACCACTGACTCTACCCGAGGTTCAACTCCTTCTATGTAAATATAGACTTCAAGCTCTTATGGTCTAAATAAATATATACATGCACCCCATATGGATAGTGGCACAAGATCTTCAAAGAAAATACCACAGCCGCCAACTCTAGATCATGAGTCGGAAAATTCTTTTCATGAACCTTGATTGCCTAGAAGAATAGGCCACAAACTTACCATGTTACATCAAAAAACAACCTAGTCTCATACGAGACACATCACAATATACAACAAACACATAAGAACCCTCGGAAAAGATCAAAACTAGCACAAAAGTCAACTTATCTTTCAATTTCTTAAAACTACCCTCACAAGCATCAGACCACAAAAACTTAACCTTTTTCTGAGTTAACCTCATTAGCAGAGCAGTAATAGATGAGAAAATCTCCACAAACCTCCTATAATACCCAGCCAAGCCCATGAAACTCCTAATGTCGGTTGGAGTTGTGGGTCTAGGACACTTTTTAACTGCCTCAACTTTCTATGGAACCACCTTGATCCCCTCACTAGAAACCACATGCCCAAGAAAAGTCACAACGCTCAGCCAAAACTCACACTTAGACTTTTGCATGCAACTCCTAGTCTTTAAGAGCCTACAACAAATTCGGAGGTGATTGACATAATCCTCCTCACTCTTAGAGTACACCAAAATGTCATCAATGATGACTACAACAATCAAATCTAGAAACTTTCTGAACACCTGATTCATAAGATCTATGAAAGCAGTCGGAGCATTAGTTAACCTAAATAACATAAGCAGAAACTCATAATGACTATATCAAGTCTGAAAAATAGTCTTGGGAATTTCAACCTCCCTAATTTTCAACTAATGGTAGCCCAAACAAAGATCAATCTTAGAGAAACACCTAGCACCCTAAACCTAATCGAAGAGGTCATCAATCCTTGGGAGTGGAAACCTATTTTTCATTGTAACCTTATTCAACTAATGATAGTTTATACACATTCGAAGAGACATATCTTTCTTTCTCACAAAAAGCACAGGATCACCTCACAGAGAAATATTAGGATGGATAAAACTCTTATCAAGAAGATCCTTTAACTGCTTCTTTAGATCAGCTGGAGCCATTCTATAGGAAGGAATGGAAATAGGATGGATATCTAGTGGGAAATTAATCCCAAAATCTATTTCCCTAACGAGAGGAATTCCAGGAAGATCATCAGGAAAAATACCAGAAAATTCTTTAATAACATAGATAAACTTCAAGGAGGGACTCTCAAAATTAGAATCCTTAACCCGAACTAGATAATACAGATACCCTTTGGATATCAACATATGACCTCTAAGATAGGAAATAAATCTCCCTTTGGGTACTAAGGAACTCCTCTCTCATTCAATCACCTGCTCATTAAAAAAACTACAGTTGTCCTTTTGGGTTCTACATTCCAGAAAAGCATAGCACGAATGGGGCCAATCCATCCCCAAGATTACATTAAAATCCACCATATTGAGTTCTATTAAATCAACCAATGTCTCCTTATGAAAGATGAACACCACAAAACCCTTATAGAATTTTCTAGCAACAACAGATTCATAACCTAGAGTAGACACAGAAAAGGGGTCAAAAATATTTTCAGGAAAAAAAACAAAGTGTACAACCACATAAGGGGTCACATAAGATAGGGTAAAACCTAGATAAAGTAAATAGTAAACATCACAAGAGAAGAGTTGTAACATACCAGCGACAACATTAGGGGATGCCTTAGATTCCTGACAAGTAGCAAGAGCATCAATATAATTCCATCTAGTATCGGTATCTCAAGTGGCACCCTTAGGTACAGGGACTGAAGAAGTTATGATCGAAACCTTATTAGCTCTAGTGGCAACTTTATCCATAGGATAATTCTGATGCATATGATTAGGCTGACCATAGTTAGAACATAATTTTCTTCCTTTCTCAAAATAACCACGATAAAATTTCCCACAAAATCAACAAGGAGGGTAAGGTGGGATGACTGAGCTCCACTATCCTGATACTAGTCACCCTGTGCCTTAGGACTACTAATGGCCTAGAAATGATGATCACCCGAAGGTTTAAGATAAGGAGCACTAACCATCGAATAAGAACTTCCCTAATTATTCTTCATAGTCTACTGTTTACCATATTTCCCATCGTTCTGCTAACTTGCACCCTGCTTTGAATATATAAAATTCTTTCTCTATCTTTCTCCCATCTCTACCTACTTCTTTTTCTCATTTTTCACCTACTCCACATAAACCACCATCCTAGAGATGTCCATATCATTGTTTAGTATCATAGCCTTGCATTTCAATACTAAGTCATGAGACAAACTAAAAGAAAACTTTCTCATTCTGGAGCTCATATCAGATACCAACGCCTAAGAATAACAAGACATTTTTTGGAAAATTAAAGCATACTCCATCAACCTTATCTTACCCTGCTTCATGGTCACAAACTCTTCAACCATAGCTTCCCTAAAATTCTAAGGAAATAAATAATCAATAAAGGCTCCTAAAAACTCATCCCATACCTCTAACTCGGCATTGTCATCTCTCATCACTTCCCACTCCACATACCATTAGTAAGCCATATCTTTTAACTAATAGGAAGCAAACTCCACACCCTCTAAATTTGTAGCATGCATAACCTTGAAAATCTTTTCCATCTCATAAATAAAGGCCTAAGGATCCTCCTTAACCTTAGATCTTGTAAAGTTTAGGGGATTCAACCATATAAAGTGGCCAACCTGAGTAACCTCAGATGAACTAACAGCAAGACCAACTTGATCAGACCGATGAGACTTCAATGCCACTAATAGTAAGCATATGAATAGACTGATGAAACTTCATATTAGAACTGTCTCCCTAAGGTGATTGACCAGAAGTATCACCGGCCCTAGAAGCCCAAGAAGGACATATAGGGGCTTGTGGAACCCCATATAGAGAAGTACAGTTAGGAGTAAGGATCCTAGACTAGGTCTGCACTCCATAAATAGGGTGAGTTCTCTCCACATCTTCCCTTGGTGGGACAGAGGTTCCAATAGAGTTTCTACTATTGTCTGATATTTGGGAAGGCATGATCTAAAATGCGAGTAAGCCAAGGTTAGAGAAGATTCAAGGTAACTAGACTCCATAGCCCAAAATAGAACACAAGAAAGGAAAACATTCCTAGCTGCCTCTTAGCCTCCCTATTATAAGTGTGGCATGCTACACACCCATAAAAGGGACTGTACTCGACATGGATTTATGGACACCCAAACACCCTTAACATTGCACTGATACCAAGATTTTCAGGACCTAAACCAAGACCTAGTCATGACAGGTTTCTCTAGCCCACCGTGGTCTAGAGATTATCTTCTTAGCCTAACCTCTAGAGCATAATAAAAGTAAATAGTAGAATCTAACTAAAATATATATAATAAAGATAGATAAGTCTAATCAAGTTCTAAGATCCATAACATAATGACCAAAACATCCTAATACTATTAACAAAAGCCTCTAAACTAGAAATACCAAACCAGGTTAGGATATACCCTCGACCATGACAAAAAAGTATTCATGAATTCCAAAATCTAATAAGAAACCTAATGAAAAGGTACGGATTTTTGAAAGATGGAGGCTCACCACTTCATAGCAACTCAACCAACATACCACACCACCTAACACTGCACAGGAGTAATAAAAAATCCTTTGGACTATAAATTATGAAATGATGCGGCTTGCAAGGATAGTCAAACGGGAAAGTATTAGCATATAACTCAGAAAAAAGTGGTTATATAATGCCATTGCCAGAAAATAGTCAAAACATATGCCCAATATTCATATATACATATATTTGATATCGGGATAAGGATAAGGTCCATGAGCATGAGAATTAAGAATAACCTAAAATATGTATCTCGTTCTACCATAAATGCACCCATAGGCTATATGGATCTGACTCTTCCTGCTTGAAGGGCCCCAGTGCGAATTAGCTGCACGTACCAAGGAAACCGAGGAAAGGTTAAAGACATCAAAGTGATATCCAACAAAAATATAAAGTGTGCACCAAGAACATGATCTTATGGACCCCCATGTCGGCAAATGTGGTTTCTAAAGTTGATCCCCTTCCCCTCCCGGGGCTACACCTTTACAGTGAGCTACATAATTCCCTTTAATCCTAAATTAAAATAATTTACACATAAACCCAACCATTTACCATGAAGTCTTTATTAAGTCATTTTTCTACATGGTATTGTCATACCAATATTCACGCAAGCTAATTCAATTATGTCAGACCAATCCATGTAGCCATTAGACTCCCAAGATCCATTTAAAATCCAAACTATTGCCAATAAGGGCATTCCAAAACCATTTTTACTATCCATTATCATTTTAATGCAATGCAATGTTCTAAAAGTATGTTAAAGCATGAAAATTCCATATTCAAAACCTAAGTTAAAAAAGTGGATAACGGTTAATACCATTACCAGCCCAAAATTTCATCAATTTGGGAAACCCCATGTTCCACATTCCCATCATTATAACCATGCACCCATTTAGCCATAAAATTATGAATTAAAGTATAAATAACACATTTAAATCATGGGAAATACAATCCAAATAATAACCATCAAAGCCCTCAGCCCAATTTTTAACTCACAATAAAAATCACGTGAATATTGATTAAATAAATGACATAATGTAAAATTCAAATTAGGGGTGAGAAACATGCCTGAAATATAGAGAAAGTTGAAAGGAATTTGAAGTTTAGAGCTCAAATGTTAAATTTCCTTGTAAAATTCAAACATCTCTTACCTTGGGAGTAAAAGAAGAAAAGAGTAAGTTTAATCCTAATAACTAAAGGTATAAAGGTCCTTTATCTTATTTTAAGTCATTGGAAAAAGTTTGAAGAGAGGAAAAGATAAAAAAGACCCTAAATAAAACATACAGAAAAAATCATAAACAGTCATCACGACTTGGGTAACGACTCGTGAGGTTTGACCATGAGTCGTAGCCAGGAGTCATTACCTGATGATCAAAAATCTCATCCTTCACTATTATGATGATGATTCTCTCATTATGACTCATTATCTGATATTACAAGTCATGACGAAGACTCATTGTCAGGGGAGGAACTCCTAGGTAACCTTTTGTTGTGACAATGAGTCCCTCCTAATGACTCATTATGTCTCATAATAAGTAATAGTCAAGGTCGTTATCACTAGCAATTTTAACATCACTTTTGAAACTTGGATGATTCAATTACTTAACTCTTTGAGGGTCTAAAGCTCAAGAACTTGGGATGTTACATAGATCCAAGATAATATTTTCCCAAAATATGCCAATAACCTAGAATTTTTTTGTATGACTGGGTAGGATCACCATGCAACATCTTGGATGCTTGGTCCTTTTCACATGATGCTTGGTTATAGTTTAACGATACACCATATTGTTTTAATATGTCAGATTCAACATCATTTGGTGTATTTGTGTTATATTTGTCTTTACAAAATTAGGCGATACCAATCTATAAACAACCTTTATTTCTTGATGTGTTGCATAAACTTAATCTCTTATCGAACATGTGTGCATTTCACAATACTTCCTTAGTTTGAAAACCTTAGATTTGTTTGTACTTGAAGGTCTAAGAAAGTCTTTCACAAAACAAACTAGATATTAGCTATTAAATATTTTTAAATCAATCAACAACTTATAAAACATGCCAATTTAATAAAAAATACCCACACCCACACACATATATATAGATATATACATACATATATGTAATTACCCTTCAAGTTATTTTTCATCCCACTCATTTTTTCCATTAGAGCTCTCTCATAGCTGCCCCAAGTTACTTATGACTCACTAGAACTGATAGTTTGATTAGTGGGAAGTTTATTTTGAGGAAAACTTGTGTGTTTAATGTTTTAATAATGATATAAATAAACATGTAACTATTTAAGTATGTGATTAAAATTTTAAAGCCATCTTTAAAAAAGTTCGGACTTAATTTATTCACTTAGAGTTCAAATGAGAAAATTAGTGTTACTAGTTTGAGCTATGTGTTCTTCTAGTCTATCGCGATGAATTCTAATGTGAGTGATGAGTTCATAAGGTTATTATTATGCAATTATATGTGGAACAACTTTTTTTTAATGTTTAGAGTGTATTTGAAACAAGCCAAGAGTCAAAACACTAAGCTAAAGATTTAAAGGACTACACTAGGTTTAGCTTAAGTTTTTAGTTCACCGTTCTTAATGTTGTGTTGTGTTGAGCTCTAATACATGGTGTTTAATCCTATAGGATCCTTTTTGACTTGATGCTGGTAATATATAGATGATACAAAAGCTGAATCTGAAGTGTAAACAACACCCCATGTCTTGAGACAGAGGAAAAATGCACATGATGAGTTGAGAAGAGAATTTGACAATTTCCAGTGAGCTCTCGCGTTGAGCCTGCGACGCGCCACTTTTTCTCATAGACTAGATACTATGATGCACCAATTTTTCCCATGGAATAGATCCCATGATATGCCACCCACTCCAATGTACCAGACCACTCGATGCAAGCTAATCCCACATATGCCCAAAAACTCTACTCCTATAAATAGGACAATTGCATGTTATGTTAAACACTGTTGGACATCTTTGGACTTGGAGAGGGGATTATCAACACTTATTTTAGGGTTTATATCTCTTTAATTTTAATTTTTAATTGATTAGAATATGTATTCATTTATTTGGATTACATTTTTGTCTATTAGTGGCTAAACTCCCCCTTTCCAGGGTTAAAGCCAAGAACATGTTTACGATTGCTTTGAATTGAGTTTTTTTTATTGATTATCATAGTTGGTTGTTTATTTATCTTTTTTATCACCATTTTAATTATTTATGATCCTTAGAATATATATATTATCGACCTTGTGAGCTTGAGAAGGGGAATAGAAAGATAGAATATGCGAATAAATAGAGCGAGGTTCTTATTCCTTTATAAAATGGGGATTTTAAATTAGAATCTAGGATAGGGATATACTTGGAAGCCTTGTTCGGTTTAATTTTAGGATGACATCTTAATGCATCTAATTGGATTATTACATCCCCTCTCAACGATGTAGTTGTAATGTCCAGTTAGTTGCAAGGTTAGAGGTTGGGAGACCATGATCATTCGATAAACCCTGTGAATCAAAAGCCAAGATAAGTAATCTAATGAATAAATTTCAATAGCGTAGTATGACTATTCATAGTTCTTTAACCCAATCTTTGATCCATTGATTGTTCAAAGTCCTTACTATTCCATATTATTTTACATTACCTTTAGTTTATAAAAATTCAAAACTCTTTTGTTACTATTGCACCACTTTAATCTCAACAATTGAACTTGAATTAAATAGTTGTTAAAACAAGTCTCTGAGGATCGATATTCAGCTTTACTAACAGCCACTGTGTTACTTAGTAAGACCATGACACATTTAAATCATAGGAAATACAATCCAAATAATAACCATCAAAGCCCTCAACCCAATCTTAAACCCATAATTAAAATCACATGAATAATGATTAAATAAATATCGTAATGTAGAATTCAAGTTAGGGATGAGCAATATTCCTAAAATATAGAGGACATTGAAATTTGAAGTTTACATCTTGAATGTTAGATTTCCTTATAAAATTGTAGTATCTCTTGCCTTGGGAGTTAAAGAGGAAAAGAGTAAGTTTAATCCTAATAACTAAAGGTAAAGAGGTCCTTTAAGTATTTGTAGGTCATGGTAAAGAATATAAAGGGGGAAAAGACCCAAAAGAACCTAATTAAAACATGTACGAAAAATCAAGAACAGTCGTCATGACTTGAGTAACGACTTGTGAGTTTTGACCATGAGTCTTGGCATGGAGTGATTACCTGAGGATCAAAAATCTCATCCTTCACTATTATTATGATGAGTCTCACATAACGACTCATTATCTGATATCACAAGTCATAACAAAGACTCATGGTCAGGGGTGGAACTCCTAGGTAACCTTCTATTGTGACAACGAGTCCCTCCTAATGACTCATTACGTCTCATAATGAGTCGTAGTCAGGGTTGTTATCACTGGTAGTCTTGCTATCACTTTCAAAACTTGGATAATTCAATTACTCAACTCTTTAAGGGTATAAAGCTCAAGAACTTAGGGTGTTACATAGATCCAGGATAATATTTTCCTAAAACATACAAATAACCTAGAAGTTTATTGTATGATTGGTTAGGATCACCATGCAACATCTTCACTGCTTGTTCCTTTGCATGCGATGCTTGGTTATAGTTTAATGACACACTGTATTGTTTAAACATGTTAGAGGAAACCTCATTTGGTCATTGTATTCTATTTGTGCTTACAAAATTAAGTAATAATAGTCCAGCAATAACCTTTGTCATTCCTTGATGTCTTGCATAAACTTGATCTCTTACCGAACATGTATGTATTTCACCTTACTTTCTTATTTTGAAAACCTTTGATACTTTTTTACTTGAAGCTCTACAAAATTCTTTCATAACACAAACTAGATAGTATTTATTTAAATATTTTTAAATCAATCAACAATTTATTAAAATATACCAATTTAATACCAAACACACACACACATATAAATACATACATACATATATGTAATGACCCTTCAAGTCATTTTTTGTAATCCCACTTATTTTTTCATTAGAGCTCTCCCATAGCTTCCCTGAGTCATTATAACTTGCTAGAACTTATATTTTGGTTATTGGGTAGTTCATTTGGTTTTTATAACCATTTTCTCATTTAGAAGTCTTCGTTGTTTCCAAATGGTCACTGAGAAAAAACCTTAGTAAAAAGATATCGGATGAAAATTCCAACTGCACCAGCATCTCAAAAATATTAATTTGAGGCCAGGTAGACCTTTGGTTTGGGTCCCACCACATCCAAGCTCATTTCAACCCATTGGTCGGAAAGTTGGTAAATTGGAAATTTGGGTGTGGAACCTACATTTGATCAAAACAAGCCCGAATAAAGAATATAAGTTTGCCAACACATCTAGAACATTGTATTTAGTGTGAGTACATATTTCATGTGCTCGTATTAGATTCCAGATGTATCCTGAGATATTATCCAAAACATGGAAAATATTCTAGGTTTCAACTGTCATCTGGTGCTGCAGAGGGCAGTGCGATCATGCAGGGAGCATTGAGATTGCAGTATCACAAATGCAGTTAATATGCCTATAATTGCAGGACTCAAGTACTAGGAAGAGGCTATTTAAATGCCATTTTGGTCTAGAATTGACCATTTTCGCATTCCTTTAAGTTCTATGAACCCTAACAGAACGTGTATATAATAAATTGAGTCTTGGGTATTGATTGAGAGCATAAATAACTTGTACTTTTGTGATTAAAAATAGATTTAAGGTAAGAATCCTTCATTTTTAGTTTTAAATTGCTTGATTATTTGACTGAAACCCTATTTAAATTAGGGCATGATTTAAGACCAAATAGGCATGGTATTCACTTGATCATTAAGGGTTATGATTCCCTAATAATATTTGAACATTGGGTTGATTTTGAAAACTTTTGTTCCATATGTTTGACCCATTTAGGGTTTTTGGTATTGTTTTGGCGCCGAAGTATAATGGTGTAATATAGGTATAAATATTCTAAAAATGATGCGTAGACGGTGTTTTTAATAGCTTGGCACCTTGAAGAAGTTTCTTGGAAGTAAAAAGCAAAGGTTTAGCAGTTCGTGAGTTTTATTCGAATTTGAGGTAGATTAGGCTAACTTCTTGTTAGATTAAGCTTTATTATAGTATAATTGTGATATCTTGTTAAGATTGGGAGGGGTTTTAGGTGTTGGAATGATAAATGGTAATCTTTGGGATTAGTTAAACCATTTAAGGTCATTTGATCATAATATTGGATACTTGACTTATAATCTAGAACCTTAGATTATTGGACTTGTTATCTTATGGATAGCATGAGAATACTATAGTTGTTCTAGTTAGATGTGAGTGACCTTGTAACTCATGTTAAGAGTAAAGGGACCTTATTTGCTTTGGATAAGTTAAGAGTAAGGCTTGAGGAATAAATATACCATATAACTATTGTGGATTGATAAACCTCTAAGACATGATTTAGATGACATTCCTTAGCCCTGAGTAGAAATGAGACTTGAAGCAAAAATTTAGGATATTAGAAGTGAATCTTGACATATTACTAATTATGTTAAACCCGGTGATGTGTTGAATGTCCATGCCATATGTACTCATTCATCTATTGATAGTTGGTTCTTAATAACTAATGATGAGATATAAAGGTATGCACCTTGCTACTTCTCCATTTACTGTATCCATCATGGGGCTTTTCATTTATTCTTGATATTTGATTAAGTATATATTATTGATGTTATATTGATACCCTGTTTGAGTCTGAAGGATATGTAGATATTATTAATACTCGGTTTGACTCCGGAGTATATGTGGATATTAGTGATACCCTATTGAAGTTTAGAGGATAAGTAGATATATTGATAGCCGGTTTGAGTCTAAAGGATATGTGAATATTATTAATATCTGATTCAAGTCAGGAGAATGTGTTGATAATATTATTACCCAATTTGAGTCTGGAGGATAGAGATGCTATATATGGTAAGTATTTATATATATGTTGTTTTGCTTTATTTTGATCACATTCGTATGCGCACTAAGGGTAGAGTTTTATCCTTAGGATGTCGATTATAGCTCATTAGTGCTAATCACTCACTAAGGGAAATAGTAATGTTTACTTCTAATTAGTAGGTAGAAATGGAATTTTCCTAATATCGAACTGAGACTAGTTGACTAGTGGGATTTATTATAATATAAGGATCCAACAAGAAAATATTATTAGTATTAAATAATGGTAAATCAAGGATCATTGGATACTAGGTATAGTCCAAGTGGTGACTAGCATCCATTATATGGCTATCTTATTTTATGAATATAAAATCAATGGAATAGTGAATGACCCTTACTTAGCTAAAATGTGGTAGTAAGCAAATATGGTTGATACGTGGCTAATGATGACATGAATATGGATTACCACATATTAATTGAGGTTAGTTCTAATGGAAGTTTGGAAAGATTGACCAATTGGGGAAGAACGTGGAATATGGGTGGAAAATGTTGAGATTCGGTAGTATTAGTAGATTACATGATTTTTTAATTCTTTAGGTGTACTCTTCGGTGGTATGGTACATTGCGATGGGGCTTTTTTACTTTATGTACTAGTTGGAGTATGGGCACTAACTCTGTACTTAAGTGGTTGTGATTGTATTGGTGTTATTTTACATTTTTGGATCATTTTGTTCTTATATATAATGGTATTGGTATATATATATATATATATATATATATATATATATATATATTAATGCGATATGTTATTTTGTTATTTTGGGTTAATTACTTATTACATACAGAAATGAGAAAGATGATTCAGGTTTGATTATGTACCTTGACTTAGATATATAGTATCTTGAATTATATCCTCTTTATATCATTATTTAGCTCTATCAGTCAATGATGCCTGCTAAGTAGCCGTTACTTTAGTATTCCTACTACACTTCTATACTATTTTGGTGCAGATCCGAGTACCAGTTTCCACCGTTAAGTTGAGTTCATGTGATGTTGACATTTTAGAGATAGGCTGAGCTCTTAGAGTTTCGAGTCACCCATTTTCCTCTATCTTAATTTAGTCTTGTGAGTTCAAGATAGATGTATTGGATATTTTAGATTTCTAGGTTGTATTCCCACTACTATTGTACTTAGATGCTCTTCTACTAATATTACCAGGTCATGGGGAGTGGTATTCGTGTTTGACTATCTTCTTTATATGGGAACACTATTTGTTTGACTTGTGTCCATATATTTTGGCCCAGTTGGGCATTTCTTGCCAAAGTAACCCATTGTTTTAGCTCCGAGTTACGGCATTGGCATACCTACTAGCGAGATTTTGTAGGAGCCATCATGACTTATAAATTAGGTCATGACAAATAGGTACTATATCCTAGGTTTTACTGATATTGCTGGTACAAGAGAAAGTGTCTAATAGAGTCCTACAGATCAGAAAGTTAACATTCATTTCCTATCTTTAGGAGGCTATGGGACATTCTTAGGAGTCACTAACTTCTTTCACTTATATCATACTAAAAATCTGAGTTGGTTTTTAAAATACTTTCTTGACGTTACTCTTTTGTAGATGCCTCAAATATATGCTACCTCTATGCAAGATGAGGGTATCAACACTGAGCCTAAGAATCCTACTCCTTTTTGTGGATGGCCTAGAGATCAAGGACAACCTCATGATGTGTCTTCAGTTAGGAAAAAAGGTAGGCTGCCTTCTCCAGACCCTATTCTTGTACCTAAACAATAGATTCCTCCGCTATAGCTAGCAATGGACCAGGGACTAGCCTAGGCTCCACCAAGTTTTGTTCCTTCTTTATTTCTCAGTGATACCTTGAATCGGTTGTTAGGTATTATTAGTGGTGTATTGTTTGATGATGCGCAAACTACTGTTCAGAGTGCTACTGAGGCAGGAGTGCAGCCTACAGTTGCAGCTCCCTGAGTTGAGGTTCTTTCTATGCTAGCAATTGTTCAGTTGGTGGCCACTCAACCAGTTGTGACCCAGCCTACTATGTCTACTGAAGATTAGAAGATGTTGGGCAGATTTTTTAGGTTGGCTTCGTCTAGGTTTAGTGGTTCTCCTGGAGAGGATGTATTTGACTTTCTCACTTCTTGTTAGGATAGGTTTAATGATTTAGGCCTTATTCAGACTCGTGGTATGGATTACACCAAATTTTAGTTAGATTTGTCTTCTCATCACTAGTGGAGAGGTTCTATGAGTTCTAGGCCAGTTGTATCTTCTCCCTTGACAATGACTCAATTCTCTATGATGTTCTTGGAGAAGTATATGCTGCACAGCCTTAGAGATTAATTAAGGGATTAGTTCTCCAAGTTGGAGCAGTTATGATAGTCACCGAGTATTAGGCCCATTTCTATGAGTTAGCCAGACATATGACTTCTATTTTGGATACTGAGTACGGGAGAGTTCGTTTATTTATAAGAGAACTGAGACTCTCTATTTGGATAGCTACTCAGAGTCTAGTTCTTGTGGTAGGACTTTTACTGAGGTTTTAGATTATGCTAGAGTGATAGAGGAGAAGCATAGTGAGGTTATTTATAAGAGGCCTAAGTTCCAGGGCAAATTTGGTGGGAGTCATAGTAGTTCCCAATTCAGGAGTGGTAATTCTCATGTTGGATATCCTCCGCGTCAATCTTTTTAGCCTCAGGGTCAGACTAGTCGACCAATTCAGGCAGCTCTTTTGACTACTTATGAAGGACAGTTTGGTACTAGTGGTCACCCTAGTAAGGGCGGTGATAAGCCTTTGAGAGGTTCGTCTTAAGGTCATTCTAGGCGTGGTTTTTATTTTGGGTCAGCCAAATCTGTTGGTTTAGGTTCATCTCATTATTCTTGTTATACTATTGGACTTCCTAGTCACTATTTTTGAGAGTTCCCTAGGCATGGGGTGATGTTTATATCAGCCCAGGGTGTTTCCCCTATTAGGTTGGTTCATCCCTATGGTAGAGGTAGTTCGCATGGTTGTAGGGGTGGTTATTAAAGTCCTAAAGGTGATACTTAAGCAGGAAAGATAGGAGGTTGGTTAGGTGCCTATTCAGGTGGCGAGCGTGATCAGTTATATGCAGTACCTGTTATACCCAAGGCTGAGACTTTGGATGTTATAGCTACAAGTATAATTTTTTTATGCCTTGAGTCGGCTCTTGATTTATTTGATCCAAGATCCATTTATTCTTATGTATCTTCTTATTAGACACCACGGTATGACTTGGCTAGTGATTTATTATCTATGCCATACGTATCTACTCCTATGGGTGATTCTATAGTAGTCGATCGAGTATTCAGATCATATGTTGTGCTAGTTAGTGACGTTGACTCTTACACTGATCTTATTATTCTGGATATGCTGGATTTTGGTGTGATTCTAGGCATGTACTGGCTATCCCACTATCATACGGTCATGGATTGTTCCATGTGTATGTGTATCCATTATAGGAAGCTTAATAAGGTGACGATAAAGAACCATTATCCTTTGACTCGCATTGATGATTTATTCGACCAACTTCAGGGTGCAGTCGTGTTCTCTAAGATTGATTTGAGATCTGATTACTATCAGTTACGGATTTGAGCTAAGGATATCCTAAAGATGACTTTAAGGATCCGTTATGGTCATTATGATTTCTTGGTGATGTCTGTTATGTTGTTTAATGCCCCAGCCTCATTCATAGATCTGATGAACCATATGTTTAGACCTTATCTAGACTTCTTCATTTTTGTGTTCATTGATGGCATTGTTATATATTCGAGAAGTAGTAAGGAGCATGCGCAGCATTTGAGAATCATGCTCCAAACCTTGTAAGATCATGTGCTTTTCACCAAGTTCACCAAGTGTGAGTTTTGGCTTGAGTCAGTGACTTTCATTGGACATATGGTGTTGAAAGCCAGTAATATGGTAGATCCAGCTAAGATCCGCATTTTCATTTGTTTGGATAGGAGGTTTGCATTTTCATTGGTTTAGATGGTTATTACAGATGTTTTTCTGATATCTTTGTAACTTTTCAGACCCTATGACTAGATTTACTCGAAAGAAAGTTCCACTTCGATGGTCCAAGGAATGCGAGTTGTGATTTGGAAAGCTTAAGGATTGTCTTACTTCATCTCCAAAGCTAGCACATCCAGTTGAGGATGAGGGATTCACCATATTTTATGATGCTTCTAGTGTTGGCCTATGTTGTGTTTTAATGCATCAGGATTGTGACAGTTCCTATGCTTCTTGACAACTTAAGTTGCTTGTGTGCAACTACCCCACTCATGATTTGGGTTGGCGGCTGATTTGAGGTGGATTTATGCACTTTAGTGTTGTTATTCAAGATTATTTAGCATTGCTTTGAGGACTTCTTGTGACCTTTATGAGTGAATGATGATATAATTGAGTATCTAATTGTTTAAGTACTTGATAACAATGTTTAAGGTGTATTTCAAACAAGTTTGGATTCAAATTGATCATTTAGAGTTCATATGAGAAAACTAGTGTTACTAGCTTGAGCTAAGTGTTGTTCTAGTTAATTACGATAGATTCTAATGTTCATAATGAGTTCCTAATGGTATGATAGTTTAATTATGTGTGGAAAAGCTTTCTTATAGTGTTTAAATTGCAATTGAATCAAGCCAAGAGTCAAGACTAAGTGAAAGATCAAAAGGGGCAAAACTAGTATTCTTAGCTTAAGTTTCTACTTTGTCGTCTTGGATGTTGTGTTATTTTGAGCTCTAATCCATTGTGTTTAATGATATAGGATGATTTTTGAGTTGATTATGATGATATATGAAGGATATACAAGCTTCAAATCAAGTGGAAACAACACAAAAAGGCTTAGAATGGAGCAACAAAAGCACAAGACACAACTTGATATGAATAGGACACCATGGATGTCAAGACTGCATTGCAGAGCTAGACACAGAAAAATAGCCATGTGTCATAGTTAGGGATAAGTATTGAGTGGAACAATCCAGTATCTCACCACTATGAGGCCACATCGTGGAGCTAGACGCAAAAAACTAGCCCTGCACCGTGGTGAGGTGCAAACTTTAGAAAATTGAGTCCCATTATAAAAGGAACACATTAAATTAATTGGAAAAAATATTAGACGACTTTGAAACTTGGACAGGGTCTAGAAAACACTTCTATTAGGGTTTTTATATTTTTAATTGATTTTATTTTATATTCAATTATCTTGATTACGACTTAGACCATGAGTGGCTAAAAGCCCCCTGCCCTGGGTTAAGGCCAAGAACATATTTACTTTCGCTTTGAATTGAATTTGTATGAATTTCTTACCATAATTGGTTGTTTTTTTATCTTTTTTATCACTATTTTAGGATTCGCAACCCTTAAAGTACATATATTGTTGACCTTGTGAACTTGGTAGGGGGAAGAGGAAGATAGAACGTGGGGATAAATAGAGCGAGGTTCTTATTCTTTTATGAAATAAGGAATTTGAATTAGCGACAAGGATAGGGATATACCTAGAAACCTTGCTTGGTATGGATCCAATTGGATTATAACATCCCCGCGCAACTATGTAGTTGAAATGATCATACGATAAACCCTGTGAATCAACAACCAAGATAAGTAATCTAACAAATAAAGGACGGATGAGAACTTATATCATGCTTGGGAGAGATTCAATGCTTTTCTTTGGGACTGCCCGGATCATCAGTAGTACAATGAGGTATTAGCTCACACTTTTGTTGAATCACTTGATCACAACACAAAAATTTTGTTAGATTAAGTGCAGGTGGTCAAGCGTTGGAATTAACGTATGATGAGCTACATACTTTATTGAACCAGATTGTTCAAGGAAATCCTGATTGGCATTCTGACTCAAGAAATGCTACAAAGAAGGTTGCATGAGTGTTAAAAGTGGATCAATTTACAGCCATATCCACTCAGATTGTTGTATTACAAAATCAACTAACTACTTAGTTCAACAATATGAAATTGGGTGTTACACAGCCTACAGCTACAGTGTAACGCCCCAAAAAATGGGTCCAGGAGCGTCACATGGTGCTTGAGGCTACGAGTAGCCCCAAGCTAACCCTTTGAGCCATTTTTATTCAGTTCAATACAAATCAATGGGGTTTTCATAAATAACCCTCAAATATCAATAGAGTAATCATCATCCTAGAATAAAAGAATTTCAGAAAGATAACAAAATACGACTTATTAGTCAACTCCTAACATCTATACTAGCCTAACAAGCCTCTAAGAGAATCAATAAAACCAGCGAGCCATTGAGACATGCCCCAACTGACTCATACTCAGTTATCAAATGTAAACAATTCCTTGAAACCAACATCAGACATCACATCCTCGGAACATGAGGACTCACCACAATAGAGGATGCAGAACAGCGTGCCCAAAGAATCACTGTCAAACCTGGAACTGAGCACCAGAATCTACATTCCGAGAAAATGCAGCCCACATCCGAAGATATGGGTCAGTACCATGGAAAGGAACTGAGTATATGGGGGTATATGCAGTTGTATAAACATCATCATCATAAATATTTGTAAGAAATATGTAGGATGTATGAAAGACTCACATAGCCCGAAGAAAATCATCATAATCATGAGAGGATGAAATAAGTACAATAACACATGTGAGTCATCATATAATTTATCAATCACTTTTAGTTCATCAAGAATATCAATTCTCATAATGTAAATATCATTTAAATCTTTCAAAAGAATAACTTTCACAATTCCACTTTCAAATCACTTCACCATTCACCATACACACAAGAAAATACACACACACTGGGAGATCCTATAACCGACATAAACCATGTGAGGTACATGGAGTCCAACGTACAACCCACGTTGGTGAATGTCATCCTATCCTTTTCATTAGAGTAGGACTATCAATATCAAATCCATACAAACTAGTGATCACTATATAAATTAGCCTTAGGCTCACTTTTATGGCGGCACGTAGTTCAAGGGAAGTAAGGTCGCTTTATACCTCTCACTCGGTGCTAAAGATTTCTCCCGAACTTAGCTCAGATCATTTCAAATACAATCCGCAGCAAAATAATTTCAGTAATATATAAATATACATCGGGAGCCATCATGCTTTCCTCTTATCAAAATCAACCACGTTGTGGATTTCTTTCACACTCGAGTTCAAAACAACTCTATTAAGACCAAAAGGTCAAATCATTTAAAATGTCCCAAATATTCAACATCAACATTTTTATAACACACACTTTCTCAAAAAAAACACAATTTCCAATGGGGATTCACGACCCAAATATCAAAATCATGATAAATATCATTCAAGATTCATGCTTTATATCTCCACACATGTAAATTTATCTTTCAAAATCATAAACATCAAGATTTCATAATTATCATCATAAGATATGGGTTCATGCTTCAAATTCGTAAAAATCAAATAAAAGATCATGCCTTTGTAAAGAAAATTACTTTTGGGCACAAGAACGAAAGAGAGTTCTTGTTGAAAAACCCCACATACCTTGAATGATGAACCTTAGATCGATACTCATTTTTGAGATGTTAATCAAGCCTTTGAATCATGGTTCTTGGAGTTCTTGAACTAGGAACTTGGAATCTTGAATAAATTTGCAGAATTAATGGTGAACTTTGGAGGTTCTTGAAGTTGGATGTAGGAGATTAGGGTTTTCTTTTTCAGGGAATTTGATGAAATATAACATATAATGCTTCTAATAGGCTTTAATATAGGGTTTCGATGGATTTTGGGTGAGGAGGAATGACCAAAACACCCCTAAAAATTAAATAATTCTCGAATCTGTCCTTTGGTGGACTATTTTGATTGTCTGAAGTAGATCAACCATAACATATTACTCCAATATCCAAATTGAATGAAACCAATTTCATTAGAAAGAGGACTCTCATATCTTTCCATTGATATATAGTATCTTACCCAGATCATTGTGTATGATGAGTTATGATCATTTGAAGTTGACCCAAAAATTCGCTTTTGATAGGCTGAAGTAGATCGACAATAACTTTTTGCTCCAATAGACAAATTGGATAAAACCAATTTCATTGGAAAAAGAACTCGCAGAGCTTTTCGTTGATATATAGTAAATCACCCAGATTATTATTTACAAGGATTTATGATCGTTTAAAGTTGGAGCAAAAATACGCCAGGCCTCAGTACTTTTTCCTGCACGTTTTACTGTTCACTACTATTCACGATTCGATCGGAATGTTCATAACTCGTCGCTCTGGTGTCCGTTTTGGATGATCGACATATCGTTGAAAATCTTATTTAATACTCTATGCAATGGTGGGTCATAATCTAAGACATTCCGCACAGAAAAATTTATAATTCATTCTAGAAGATAGAACCCAACACGTTTACGCACAAAATTTCAACAAAAAATTTCCTGGGGTATTACATCATCCCCCCTTGGAAACATTCGTCCTCGAATGATACTAGACATGCCAAGATTAGATAGGGAATAGAGCATACAGCAGAAACCATTCGTTAGACTGATCACCACATCGTTTCTCACTCCGAATGCAACATAAAATGCATAAATTCAAGAAACTACAGCTGAACACGTAATAAATGAGATCTGAACTGGTGCAACTTTTATCAAAAGTGCATGATTTAGGAAAGAATGGTACCTTCGGCTTGATCGAAGTTTGTGGAAAATTGGTGCGGGTACTTGGATCGCATATCCTCCTCAGCTTCCCAAGTTGCACCCTAAACAGATTGGTTTCGCCACAACACCTTGACCAAGGGAACTTCTTTGTTCCTTAGTCTTCGGACACTGAAATCAAGAATCTCAATAGGAATCTCATCAAAAGAAAGATTTTCTTGAATGTCAGCACTCACAGAGGAATCCACTACCACGGCATCGCTAATATGCTTTCTAAGCATGGAGACATGGAATATTGGATGAACAAAGGACAACTCGGAAGGCAACTCAACCTCATAAGCTAACTTACCAACACGGCTAAGAATTTTGTAAGGACTAACATAACAGGGACTAAGCTTCCCCTTCTTTCTGAATCTCTTCACCCCCCTCATGGGTGAAATTTTCAGATACACTAGGTCACCAACTTCAAACTTAAGGTCTCTCCTTCTAACATCCCCATATGACTTCTGATGACTCTGCACAGTTTTCAACCTTTCCTTAATAAACTTAACTCTTTCTATAGCCTCAAATACCGAATCAGGACCACTCGCAGCCGCTTTACCCGCCTCGAACCAACCTATGGGTGATCTACACTTCCTTTCATATAAGGCTTCAAACTGAGCCATGCCAATACTAGAGTGGAAACTGTTATTGTAAGCAAACTCTATCAACGATAAATGATCATCCCAACTTCCATTAAAGTCATGTGTATAAGCTCTCAGCATATCCTCTAAGGTTTGGATGGTCCACTCAGCCTGACCATCGGTCTTCGGATGAAAAGCAGAACTCAAAAGCACTTGGGTACCAAGACCCTTCTGAAAAGCTTTCCAAAATTACGAAGTGAACTGAGTACCCCTATCTGAAATGATAGAAAAGGGAACTCCATGCAGTCTGACTAGTTCTTGGATATACAATCTAGCGTAATCCTTAGCAGTATATGAAATATAAACAGAAAAAAATGAGCAGACTTAGTCAACCTATCAACCACAACCCAAATGGAATCATGATGGCGTTGAGAAGGAGGTAAACCAATCACGAAGTCCATATTTATCTCTTCCTACTTCCAGGTGGAAATACTAAACTCTTGCATCGTACCACCAGGTCTTTGGTGTTCAACCTTAACCTGTTGGCATGTTGCACACTTAGCTACAAATACTGCTATATCTTTCTTCATGCCACTCCACCAATAGATTTCCCGTAAGTCTCGGTACATCTTGGTGGCACCAGGATGAATAGAATATCGCACCCCATGTGCTTTAGCCATAATCCTCTAGCATCTAAGTATTTCTTATGCTTCACTTCCGAAACCAAGGAGGATTCGAAACTACTCTGAACCCCTAGACTACCTTCAGCAGAGTCAAACAACCTAACCCCCAATCTAGCCAAACAATGTACATCACGAGCCAACTCTTTCTTACCTTCTACCACATGCGAAACACTACCCATGAACACTCTACTTACGGCATCTGCCACAACATTGGCCTTGCCCGGATGGTACAGCACACTCATATCATAGTCCTTTAACAATTCTAACCATCATCTCTGCCTAAGATTCAATTTTCTCTGGGTAAACACATACTGCAGACTCTTAGTTAACCCAAAAGACATAACAAGAAACTCAAAATGGCCATAACGAGTTTGGAAAGCGGTTTTTGGGATGTCACACTCCCTAACTTTGAGTTGATGATAGTCGAAATAAAGGTCTATCTTTGAGAAATAACTTTCACCTTGCAATTGGTCAAACAAATCATCTATTCTCGGAAGGGGGTACTTATTTTTTATGGTGACTTTATTCAGTTGGTGGTAATCAATGGACATAGGCAAAGAGCCATCTTTCTTTCTCACAAACAACACAGGAGCACCCCAAGGAGAAACATTGGGCCTTATGAAACCCTTATCTAGTAGATCTTTGAGTTGATCTTTCAAATCTTTAAGTTTTGCAGGGGCCATACGGTAAGGAGGAATAGAAATAGGCTGAGTATCAGGAAGAAGATCAATCTCGAACTCTATCTCTCTATCAGGAGGTATCCCTAAGAGATCATCCGGAAAGACATTAGAAAACTCATTGACGACATTAACAGACTAGAGAGTTGGAGTCTCAGACTTAGTGTCTTTGACTCTAACCAAATGGTAAATACACCCCTTGGAAATAAGCTTTCTAGCTTTGAGGTTTTCAAGCTTTGAGGTAAGAGATAAAATGAATCTTGGGTGACACAGAATTTCTAGACCATCATTATTTCTTCTCGCTCGATGTGGAGGCATATTTTTGAAAGAAGAGAGCACGAATCAATATTAGAGAGAGACACTTTAAGCATGATAGACTTCTAAAAGAAAGAATTAAACTTTTTCCTAAAATGTCTTGTAGCCTCTTGCTCATAGATGTGGTATGCTACACACTAATGATCAAGACTCTACTTAACACGGCTTGTCAGACTCCCTAGGATACCTTAAAACCTTAGGCTCTAATACCAAGTTTGTAACACCCCAAAAATGGGTCTCGGAGCGTCACACGGTGCTTGAGGCTACGAGTAGCCCCAAGCTAACCCTTTGAGCCATTTTCATTCAGTTTAACACAAATCAATGAGGTTTCCATAAATAACCCTCAAATATCAATAGAGTAATCATCATTCAAGAATAAATGAATTTCAGAAAGATAACAAAATATGACTTATTAGTCAACTCCCAATATGCATACTAGTCTTACAAGCCTTTAAGAAAATCAATAAAACCAATGAGCCATTGAGATATACCCCAACTGACTCAAACTCAGTTATTAAATGTAAACAATTTTGTGAAACCAACATAAGACATCACGTCCTCGAAACATGAGGACTCACCACAATAGAGGATGTAGAACAGTGTGCCCGATGAATCACTTTCGAACCTAGAACTGTGCACCTGAACCTATATTCTGAGAAAATATAGCCCACATTCGAAGATGTGGGTTAGTACCATGGAAAGGAATTGAGTATATGGGG
Source organism: Capsicum annuum (assembly GCF_002878395.1). Lineage (NCBI taxonomy): Eukaryota > Viridiplantae > Streptophyta > Magnoliopsida > Solanales > Solanaceae > Capsicum > Capsicum annuum. The sequence goes on along the minus strand of NC_061115.1, from coordinate 74,903,950 downwards.
GTGTATTCGGTTGTATAAATATCATCATCATAAATATTTATAAGAAATATGCAGGATGTATGAAAGACTCACATAACCCGAAGAAAATCATCATAATCATGAGAGGATGAAATAAGTACAATAACACATGTGAGTCATCATATAATTTGTCAATCACTTTCCATTCATCAAGAATATCAATTCTCATAATGTAAATATCATTTAAATCTTTCGAAAGAATAACTTTCACAATTCCACTTTCAAATCACTTCACCATTCACCATACACACAAGGAAACACACACACACTGGGAGATCCTATAACCGACATAAGCCATGTGAGGTACATGGAGTCCAACATACAACCCACGTGGTGAAAGCCGTCCTATCCTTTCCATTAGAGTAGGACTATCAATATCAAATCCATACAAACTAGTGATCACTATATAACTAAGCCTTAGGCTCACTTTTATGGGGGCACGTAGTGCTAGGGAAGTAAGGTCGCTTTATACCTCTCACTCGATGCTAAATATTTCTCCCAGACTTAGCTCAAATCATTTCAAATACAATCCACAGCAAAACAATTTCAGTAATATATAAATATACATCGAGAGCCATCATGCTTTCCACCTATCAAAATCAACCACGTTGTGAATTTCTTTCACACTCGAGTTCAAAACAACTCCATTAAGACCAAAAGGTCAAATCATTTAAAATGTCTCAAATATTCAACATCAACGTTCTTATAACACACACTTTCTCAAAAAAAACACAATTTCCAATGGGGATTCATGACCCAAATATTAAAATCATGATAAATATCGTTCAAGATTCATGCTTTATATCTCCACACATGTAAATTTATCTTTCAAAATCATAAACATCAAGATTTCATAATTATCATCATAAGATATGGGTTCATGCTTCAAATTCGTAAAAATCAAATAAAAAATCATGCCTTTGTAAAGAAAATTACTTTTGGGCACAAGAACAAAAGAGAGTTCTTGTTGAAAAATCCCACATACCTTGAATGATGAACCTTAGATCGATACTCATTTTTGAGATGTTAATCAAGCCTTTGAATCATGGTTCTTGGAGTTCTTGAACTAGGAACTTGGAATCTTGAATAAATTTGCAGAATTAATGGTGAACTTTGGAGGTTCTTGAAGTTCTTGAACTAGGAACTTGGAATCTTTTTATAAATTTACAGAATTAATGGTGAAGTTTGGAGGTTCTTGAAGTTGGATGTAGGAGATTAGGGTTTTCTTTTTGAGGGAATTTGATGAAATATAACATATAATGCTTCTAATAGGCTTTAATATATGGTTCGGACTGATTTTGGGTGAGGAGGAATGACCAAAACACCCCTAAAAATCAAATAATTCTCGTATCTATCCTTTGGTGGACTATTTTGATAGTTTGAAGTAGATCAACCATAACGTTTTACTCCAATATCCAAATTGAATGAAACCAATTTCATTAGAAAGAAAACTCTCATATCTTTTCGTTGATATATAGTATCATACCCAGATTATTTTGTACAAGGAGTTATGATCATTGGAAGTTGGCCAAAAAATTTTCTTTTGATAGGCTGAAGTAGATCGACCATAACCTTTTACTCCAATAGACAAATTGGATTAATCCAATTTCATTGGAAAGAGGACTCGCAGAGATTTCCGTTGATATATAGTAGATCACCCAGATCATTATGTATAAGGAGTTATGATCATTTAAATTTGGGGAAAAAATACGCCAGGCCTGAGTACTTTTTCCTGCACGTTTACTGTCCACTACTATTCATGGTTCGATTGAAATGTTCATAACTCGTCGCTCGAGTGTCCATTTTGGATGATACACATATAATTGGAAAACTTATTCGGTACTCTACGCAATGGTGGGTCATAATCTAAGATATTCCACACGGAAAATTTTATAATTCATTCTAGAAGATAGAACCCAACATGTTTACGCACAAAATTTCAACAAAAAATTTCCTGGGGTATTACATACAGTGAATGCAATTCCTCAGATACCTATTTGGTGTAAGGTTTTTGGTAATAGTGGTCCTTCTTTAGCCATGTGTGTTGGCAATCCTGAATCTGTGCTATTTATGGGCAATGATCAAAGGCTGAATTATGGGAACGCCTACAGTCAAAAGTGGAAGACTAAGCCACTAAATCAACCATGGAATGCTTAACAACATCAGTTTCAGAAAACATAGGCTTAGGTAAATCAGGTCACTAGCAATAAGGAAGAGATGATGAAACAAATTTTAGCTTCTCAAGCACAATTGGCAATAGATATAAAGAGCCAGCAAGCAGCTACAAGGAGCTTGGAGTTATAGATAGGTAAGATAGCATCAATGCAAAATACTAGTCCTTAAGTTGATTTTCCAACTGATATTAAAAATCCTAAAAAAGTAGTACCAATAACTTTGAGGAGTGGTAAGGAGCTCAATAAAGAACCTCCAAAGAAAACTAAGGAGATAGATGCTGATTTGGTTCCTAAATAGGTAGATGACCAAGCTGCTGAAAATTTAAGGAAGTCTGAGTACCCAAAAACAAAATTTTCTGAACAAGTGAAGGAGAGACCATTATTAACCTTCCCACGTAGGCATATAAAAGCATAGGATGATGCATACTTTAAGAAGTTCTTTGATATGTTCAGAGAGTTGCACATTAACTTGCCTCTTTTAGATGTTTTGCTGGGAATACCCAAGTATGCTAAGTACTTGGAGGATGTGGTCACTAATAAAGTTAAGGTGTAGGGTGTTACAACAGTAGTACTCACTAAGGAGTGTAGTTCTATGGTGATGCAGAAGATGCCACAAAAGCTCAAAGATCCTAGGAGTTTTACTCTCCCTATTCAAATTGGTAGTAGTGAGGTGGTCTATGCACTTAGTGATTTGGGGGAAGGTATCAACTTGATGCCCCTATCCTTGTTCAACACCTTAGTCCTAGGAAAGCTGAAACCAAGTTCCATGATACTCCAATTATCATACCAGACCCTAACCATCCCGAAGAAATCATTGAGGATATTCACATTAAGGTTGGTAAATTTATTATTCCTAATGAGTTTATTATTTTAGATTTTTAAGTAGATTAAAAAGTACCAGTCATCTTGGGACGTCCATTTTTTGTGATGGGAGGAGTTTTTATAAATATGAAAGAGGCTAACTCACAATGAGGCTGGGGATGAAGAGGAGATTTTCAAAGTGTACAAATCGCTCAACACACTATCCCACTATAATGATTTCTGCATAATTACAGTGATTGAAGGGATTAAGTGTGGGGTAGTGGAGTCTATTCCACAAAAGACGTCTTCAAACTTCCTCATTAAGCATTCTAAGCCACCAATAATCAGGCCAAAAATAATACAAATTGATGAGACTGAGAAGGCCATTGTTGAGAGAGTTGTTGACCTTGAGAGTTCACACTCAAACGTTCAGAAATAAGTAAGATGATGGCATCCAAGTAGGAGAAAGGGGATAAAGAAAAATGGATAAATTATAGATTGAGTTGTGCCGCATTACTAAATCAAGTACTACTTGGGAGGAAACCCAAGTTAAGCTATATTTTATTTTTAGTATTTTAGTTTTTACTACACTAGTTTTTGTTTTTGTTGAGTCACATGTTGATGGAAAGTTTGAGTACTAGAAAACCTGAGCTAAAAAACATGGTGAAGACTAAGTGTGGGGTCCTCAGACCTCCTTGATGCATAAAGATGCTACTAGCTAGGCCTAGAGGCCTCAGGAAGTATTTCTATATCTACCTTTAAAGTATACCTTGGGAACAAAGTATATTTTTAAGTATGGGGTTGGGAAATAACCATTTTTAGGGTAATTTTAAAATTTTTGTGTTAGAAATAAGTGTGGGATATTCTTGTTAGTGTTATATTTGACTGCATGATGCAAGTGTTTGGTTGTAAAAAGCATGTTTATTGTGTGAATTTCTGCTTTATAGACTCATAGGCTCATGGTTATGACTCTTGTACTTGTGCCTTAATGTTGAATTCATATGATTGTTTGGTTAAAAGTCTATGATGATCCTTCTTGAGTTGAGCATATGCCATTTATGTGTGAAAAGTTTGTATATTCCTTGTTGCATATGTTGTCTAAAACTTGCCTGGTGTGTGTGCAAAGCTAAATAAAGAGTGTGGGTTTAGGATATGATATAGGCATTTCTTTGATAGCCATGTTTTATACATTCTTTTGACCTACCCCTGTGCATAATCCTAGTTAACCCTATTGAGCTTGTTGCTTATTTTCTTTGGCAGCCTCATATGTAGCCTAATCCCCTTCTTTGATTGACCTTAATTTGATCCAAAGCTCTTAAGCTTTTTATTTGAAATTAATTAAGTACGGATGTTTTAAAAAGTAGGAGAAAGATGAAATTAAATGCCCAAAGTGTTAGATATTAGTGCATATAATTATTATGAGTTATGGTTAGGAGTTGTGTAATGTAAAGAAATAAGAAGATTTGTTCAGATTGAATAAGTTGTAAATAGAAAACACTCTCACCATAGTGTATGTGAATGAGCATATTAAGATATGGCAAAGCAAAATATGTGGGTTGATAGAAGTGGTGTGAATTGGTTGTTAGAGATTAGTCTTAATTGTATAATGTGATGCAACAAAGCACTTAGGGAAGATAGTAACTATTACTGGCCAGAATAGTTCCTACCCATCCCTTAGCTAACATTCAACCCTTCAATACCTATTTTGACACTCCCCAAAATTGGGCCATGTCGTATGGGCACCTCAAGCCCATGTGAATCAAAGGTCGCCTCGATAACCCAACCTAATCATAATCACAACAACCATAAGGGTCGGGTGAACCTTAACATTATAATAAGATAGAGGAAATATAAGGATAATAAACAATACTTAGACAATATCTAACATTTCATTAAGGTTAACAGTCTAGCCAATATACCCAAGTCTTCAGTCATCCACAAAACCTCTACCAAACCTACTCAATAATATGTAATACCCCATATTATACTTAGATTAGTTCAGCTCCTAGTTGCATGCATAAGATACTTAAAGCCTAAAAATTTCACTAAGTATTGGGGACTTAGTCATTTTTAAGTCCTCTTAAATTTGATGATTTTTAAATTGGTCTTCTTGACCCCGAGATGTAGGATTTTGAGTTAATTCATGTTCAGGGGTGTAACAAGCATGTATCGGGGAAGTTTTGAATTTTTTGGATGAGGATTGGGTCATGTTTGGATTTTAATTCCAGAACCTCATCGCGATAATGGCACATTGCGGTGGGTACAGCAATGAGCCCTTCATCATGTCGTGATGGCCTTCTAATCCATATTCCAACTGCAGATTTAATTTCCTGGGGGGAAGTTACATATTTTCCCATCAACCCAATTCATAGATACACGGATTAAAATAATAGTTAGGGCATTATTTGCCTATATTCTCCAATTTTCTCTTAAAAACAAACCGTAATCATCCCCCAAGTTCATCAGTTTCATTCCTTTCTCTCCAAGGAAACCAATAATTCAAGTTCCCTAATCCAAGAACTTTCAAGAAAAGCATCAAGATTGTGTTTATTTTCAAGCTTAAGGATTTAAGGTATGTGTGATATTCATCCATGGTCCCTTTTCATCTATGGAGTCCATGAATCCATTTTTATGTTTTAAATTATGAATTATGCATGTTTATGATGAATTATCTCCATTAAGCTCTTAAGAATTTTGATTATAAATTATGTTTACAAGTTTTTTTGATGGGATGAGCCCTTTACATATTTGAATGATGAAATTTCCATGTTAAATCCCTAATTCATGGTTTTAGTATGGTAACCATGTTTTTAATTGCATACTTTACCCATTTTCGTGCTTAAATTCATGACTCCCATGTGTTTGTTAAAATGTCTAAATGTTGGGTTTTGAGCAATGATCATTTATTATAGGTTTTACAGCTTTACAAGTCCTTATTGATACTTCCATTCTGTGCTGGAGGTTTATCAACACCTGATACTTAGTTGTTTTCCTAATTTCAGTATATTGAAAATCATTTTAGATAAACCATGAGCTTTGTCATTCAGTTAGTTATCATGATTAGTTATTTGCTCATTAAGCTTAGTTTAGTCTAGTAATCAGTTTCATTCAGTTGGGAGTTGGATTTAGCACCGAGCGAACCCAGGGATAGGGCTCACCTACCTGTAGAGGGTGTGACCTTTAGTAGTAGTCCCTAAGCTCTATAACTATGTAGCCATTGTATGTTAGAGATATCAACCAACAAGTTGAGGGTTTATAAAGTGTTTAACTACCAGTTGAGGGTAGCACATATCTCATTATAGCACCTGCTAGATAAGAGTGACTCATTAGTCCCCAAGACATTAAATTTTGTGGATCCACATAGCTGTGTTAGTACCCGTGCCATGATACTGATACCCTTTAAACTAAGGTTACAGGTTGGACCCCGATTAGCTCAGATTGGGGTATATTGGTTAGATGATACCTCCTATAGTCTCAGTACAGAATTCAGTATAGTTTCAGTTCAGGTTTGCTTGACCAAAGCATATAGATTCTCAGCTATTTAGTTATCATATTTTAGTAATTTAGTTTACAAAATATTTCAGAAACATTATATACTTTGTCTTGTATTCTCAATATTTCAGTTTTTATGTATGCATACTTAGTTATCTTATGCTATTCAGCTAGTCATTATTTCATGCACAGTTAACCCTTGCATTTCAGCCAAACCTAATCTCATATACTAGTACATTTAAAGTATTAATCACATTTTTTCTTTGTGCTATGATATCTTATATCATAGGCTCAGATGCTTAGTATCCCAATCGTACTTAGACGGTCTAGTGATTTAGCAACAGCAGCAGTGGTAAGTCCTCATCTATCGAGGACATGATTATTTTATTTCAATTTACCTCAGTAGTTCAGTATTCACATTTAGTCAGAGTTAGTTGGGGATTTGTCCCATCAACTTTATAGTCAGTTGATTAGTGGCTTTTTAGACAGTTAGACAATAGTCAGGTTATCAGTTATTTTATCAGTCTTTTTAGTATGTCTTCAGATATTCAAATTTATGATTTAATCATGTTTTAATTATTTAAACCTTATGGTATTGACAGTTGATTTCCGCACATGTGTATTTTGTTACTTTAATCAGTCCTCACAGTAGGTACCAACTTATGGGTTAGCCCGTGGTCAATTGTGATCGTAAGCACCATTGTTGTGACTAGGGGTAGCCTCGAGTTATGAAAAAACTTAGTATCAGAGCCTAAGGTTTTCCAGTGTCCTACGAAGTCTGAAAAGCCCCATTGAGTAGAGTCTTGTGCATGAGTATGAAGTCCGTCACACTTATAGACAGGAGGCTACAATATGTTTAAAAATTTTTTACCTTATTTCAGTATTTATGTCATGAGAATGAGCATAATCTCTTTTTAAAGCTCTCTTTCTGACTCATCCTTCATTTTGCTTATAGATAATACCTTCTAAAAGAAACAATGAAAGAAGGAACGAAAAGCACCCCGCATATCCGCCTGTTCAGGAAGATTGCCTAAATAACCATGGACCTTATGCCAAATTCAGATCTACTTTCACTACCTTAGCTCATTCATTAGTTTTTCAGAATGATCAGTAGGTTGTTGTCCTATCTAGGCTTATGGTTCATGCTCAGCAAAGTGAGGAAGAGAAGAGTAGGGAGAAAGGAAGAGAGAATTAGAGGGCTAGAATAGGTAGTTTTAAGTCAAGGTCAAAGAGTGGTAACCATTCTTAGTTCCATCAAAAATTCTTACCCGTAACTTTATCTTCAACTAGTGTGCCAGTGCCAAAGTTCAAGAATGACAGTTGGGATAGAGCTCCAGGCTCAATTCCTAAGGTAGTGTGAAAAGTGGTCGTACTAATCCGCTTTGCAGAAAATATAGTAGGAATCATTATGGTGTGTGTAAGGCTGGTAGTGATGTGTGTTTTGGGTGTGGAAAGCCAGGGCACAGGGTCAGAGAGTGTCCAGCAGTTACTCAGAGGGGAACGTATTTGCACCAACAGGGCCAGTCTAATCTGTCATCAGCTTCAGTAGGTTGCCTGACTTAGCAGTGCGCTACTTCTACTTCCACCAGTGGACAGCACCAGAATAGGCCGTATACACTTTAGTCTTATCTTGATCAGCAAAGTTCTCCCGATATGGTTACAGTTATGTTAACTATCTTTCATCTTTATGTGTATATTTTATTAGACTCCAAAGCCTCACGTTCTTTTGTAACCCCCTATATAGCTGTCAATTTTGATGTGAGTCCAAAAATATTAGTAGAGCCTTTCTCAGTGTCTACCCAGTGGGTAAGTCTATTATATCCAGATGGGTATACAAAATCTGTCCGGTTACAGTATCTCAGAAAATCACTTCAGTAGATCTTATAGAATAAGATATGAATAATTTTGTTGTCATTCTCAACATGGATTGGCTCCATTTGTGCTATGCCAATTGATAGAAGAAATAGATTTATTCAGTTTTAGTTTTCCAAAAAACCAGTCATTGAATGGAGGGGTCGTACCTCAGCGCTTAGGGGTCAAATGTGTTTTCACATCCCTTCTTAGAATCCTATGATAGCATATGACCTAGAGTCAGAAGCATTAACCCGAAAGTATAGCAGTAGTAGAGTAGGAATAGTGTTATCTAAATTAAGTAGATTTTTGGATCCATTGGGTTAGTTGTATGATCGGTGAAACAGAAGGCTTGAAATAGTGTATGCAAAAATTTATGTTTATTGATTCAAAATTAAGTATGATGATGTGGGTGTGATTTAGAGATGTGATATTAGTAGGCTATGAAAGAAGTTAGTATGGTTTATTAATGTTTTGGGGATATTCATATTAAGTGTTAGAATCTTTGAATCTTTGAAGATTGAGCTAATAGAAAGTAATGTTAAAATTCTTGATAGTGTGAACTCATGGTAAGGTGATGCTCATAAAGATTATAAGTTAATTAGTGTTTGAGTTATTATGTGATGACTATTGGGGCTGTAAAAAGTTAAGAGTTGTATCTCATAAGGGAGTATTAGTAGTGGACTTTTCACTTTCAAGTGTAGTCTTTCACGGTAAATTTATTACTAATGAGTATTGTCATATTCCAAAATTTTGAGTAAAGTGGTTGCAGTTCAGTTTAGAGTTTATCAAAAGGGACTCACAGACTTAGAGTAATGGCTTATAACTAAGGGGGAGATGATGGAATAAGTATAGGCATATATAACGATACATGTACATATAGTTACATAATGTGCCAAACCATGGAACAAGATATAACATGCATTCTCAAATCGTTCATTCATGAGACATGGAGTGAAGAACTTTCAATCTTCCACCTTACCAGTTTTATAACCTTGAACTTCTTCATTGCATTAGTCAATAGGGTCCGAACCTCTAACCTACTCAACTGATTTAACTGATTTAATTAATTCATTAGGCATGCGACTCAATCATATGCTTACAAATTTAATCGGGCATGGAACTCTAATCACATGTTCCTATATTCAATCGGGCATGGAACTCTAATCACATGCTCCCACATTCAATCCTTCATGTAACTCTAATTACACGCTCCCACATTTAATAAGGAATGGAACTTGAATCACAGCCGATTCATAAGGTGAGGTATTTTAACATCAAGAGATCTCTTTAAGTGAGGGACTCCAAATACAAGCCATTAGACGAGGGACTTTAACCATGAGTCCTTAGATGAGAGAATTTAACCACAAGTCATTAGATGAGGGACTTTAACCTTAAGTCCTTAGATGAGGGGCTTTAACCACAAGTCATTAGACAAGGGAATTTAACCACAAGTCATTAGATGAGTGAATTTAACCACAAGTCATCTTATTATCATCATTAGTCGACATTTGAACTTCTAACCTATCAGTTCATGTATTAACATCTATACAATTCATTTTGACATTTAAGGGCTTGAACCCATTTAGGTAATTCTAGCCACCTAGGCTACATATCAACACCATAGACAACCACATGGTCTTTGCCGACCCAATTAGCCATTAATAATATAGATAGGCCCAATTCCTTAGTTCATAACACGATGTAAGTTCATTTATGGTCATCAAAGCCTCTACAAACCAATCATTACTTATTACTATTCTTACACACACCTTTCATTCAAACACAATTCGAGTTCATGCTTTAGGGACCATGTCCTATTTAACCAACCAACTATCAAGGACATCCCTTTACTCCTTTCATAGACAACAAGACCTCTAGCAACCATTTACCAAGAGTTCACTTTTATTATAAACATTTTACCTCATTCATTTCCACTAGACCAATACCATAGATACACATTTAGCCTTCGCAGAACCATTTAACCACTAATCACTTCAATGGGATAATGCCTTAGTTCAATTAAATTTACAGTCTAAAGACCCATATAACTATTCACATTTTATTAGCAAGCTTATAGCACATTCTTACCACATTTTAGTTCAATATACTATTCAAATTCAATTTCGTGATTAGGAACTTTAATCCCTTATTAGACATCAACCAACAAGGTCATCAATTATACAACACATGGCTCATAATACCTTCATGATATCATTTATCAATCATTCATGCTTATTGGGCCATTTCCCAAATTAAAACACTAACATGTGACTAGATAATTAATTCACTTAGACATTTTCATAAACACCTTATGTGCAATGCCTTTTAATAAGGCTATTTTCATGGTAGAAATCATCAAGATTATGGTTACTAAATACCCTCATGTTAAAACACATACAACAAGAACCCATATATGCAATTCATTATCAATAATAGGTATAAACACAAGTCTAAGAAAGAAACTACATTATTCATCATTAGGCAACAAAACCCTTTTCATTTGATTTCAAATCACCATGTACACTTACTAATCAAAGTGTGAAATACATGGGTTTAGAGATATTTAAAGAGGTAAGAGATACATGCCTTAAACAAGAGGGCACACCAACAATATAGGCTCCTTCTTGCCACTAGATGAGGTCCCTCCAAACCCTAGCCTCCAATCTTGCTTCAAGAAGCTTTTAGAGTGTTTTAGAGTGTTTGAGTCTTGTAAATGAGGGATTGTGAAGCGACAATACCTTATATAGTGAAGGTACTTGCGGTTTTAGGTAAGGGAATGACCAAAAAGACCTTAGTTAAAATATGAAAAGTGAACTCGCCCAGGGTTACGACTCCTCTATACGATTTCCTTAGTAATCGTACCCTAGGGTATGAGTGGTACCCTAACTCATACCCTAGGCTTTTCCTAGGTCAACCATATTGTTGCGGGTATGAGTGGGCATCCTTTATTTGTAACCAAAGGGTAAAACTCGCCCCCTCATCATATACACAAATCGTATACCCAACAATCCACTCCAAATGGAGACTAACCTCTATATGATTGAGTTACATACGACTCGTATGCATAGGATACTATCAAGAGAAGGTCATGTCTTATAGAAAATAGTATGCTCCCCTAAGATGTTTTCCAAGGTATGAGAGGGGGAGGGAAGAGTGGATACAACCCATATCAATGGGTACGACTCAAGTTCTAAGTCGTACCCAACTCAGAGACACCAAAAGTTGTTGTTTTCTCAAGGTTCAAGACCTAGGTGTTTCAATTCTCCCCCACTTGGATCATTTGTCCGCGAATGAAGGGTAAGGCAAGCATAAACATAATTTAACATATTAGCACCCATCAAAATAACCTTCAACCAAGTTAGTACAAAGCACACAACAAAGATACAACACATATCATGATCATCATCAATCGTCCATCTTATTTTATCTACTTTTGGGATCCAAACACAACATTTATCGAAACACTAGATTAATTCAAGGCTCAGGGACTTAATACCATTGTCTACCAGATACATATACCTAATTAAGAAGATCAACATACACCCCGATCAAGAATTTTTGGAATGGTAAACGAATGTGGATACTTAGATTTCATGTCCCCCTCCGTTTCTCAGGTAGCTTCCGCAGACTATTGGTCCCTCCATAAAACCTTTATCGAAGCCACTCCTACCATTCGCAACCAGCTAACTTGGTGATCCAAGGTCCTCACTGGGATCTTCTCACTAGAAAAGGAACCCAAAAATACCAACGTCCTCTAAGGGAACGACCAACAAGGGATCACCTAAGCATCTTCGCAACATAGAGGGATAAAAAATCGAAGGAAATGGAGTTCAAACTAGGAGTCAACTCCAACTAATAGGCAACATTGCCAACTCCTCTCAAGACCAGATAGGAGCTAATATGATGGGTACTAAGCTTCCTTTTTTTACCAACTCGCATCACTCCCTTCATGGCAGACACCTTCAAGAATACCCACTCACCAACACTAAACTTTAAACTCCTACGCAACACATCCGCATAGGGTTTTTTGTGACTTTGAGCGGTTTTCAACCTCACACAAATCACCTACACTTTTTTCTAAGGCTTGGTAAACTAAATTTAGGTCAAGAAACTTACCCTTACCAACTTCACACCATCAAATAGAAGGACGATATCTCTTACCATGCAATGCCTTGAAAAAGCATCCTAAAATTTCCCCCCACTTAGGGACTTCTGCATTTCCCATTTCAAAACATCACCATGCTCCCCGAGCCACTATCCAACCTAAGGAAGTTCACAGAGGAGCTAAGGCACAAGAACCACTCACGCCAATCAAGGTACCCTCAGCAGAGACACGACACTATAGGTACGAAGTGCTTCATAGAAACCACCTTGGTCATAATTAAGACCCATCCCGACATGATATACCAAAGAAGGAGTCCTTAGGACTGGGCATCACAAGACACACCACTACATACCTTTTAGGGATCTACCATGATCCCTCCACTATAGATAAATAACAAGACCAAGAAAAGCAATAGCTTTCAACCAAAACTCACACTTGGAGAACTTGGTAGACAAATGATGATCCTTCAAAGTTTGTAACATGGAACATAGTTGATCTACATGATCTGCCTCACTTTTAGAATATACTAAGCTATCATCAATGAAGACAATGACCAAGAACGTATGGAAGACCATATTCATCAAGTCCAAGAATGCCGCTGGGGCATTGCTCAACCCAAAAGACATGACAAACAACTCATAGTGACCACACTGGGTTATAAAGGTAGTCTTAGGGATATCCACATCCTTAATTTTTAGGCTGATGATAACCCGACCGAAGATCAGTTTTTAGAAAAACACTTCGCACCCTGAAGTTGATCAACAAATCATCGACTGTAGGGAGAGGACACTTATTTATTAAGGGCACTTAGTTCAACTAGCAATAATCAGTGCACATTCGAAGGGAACCATCCTTTTTGCACATAAATAACATGAGAGCACCCCATTGAAATCAACTTTTGGGCCTCAAGATAAGAAATAAATCACCCCTTAGGCACCAAATAAACACCTTCCCTTATAATGACTAACTCATTAGGGAATTTAAATATGACCCTACTAATCCAACAATCAAAGAAAGCATAACATGAATGCAACTAATCCAACCCCCAGAATGACATCAAAATCAATCACATCCAACTTTAATAACTTTATGAGAGCCTTTCCACCTCCAACAGATATTGCACACCCCTTATAGACCCTCTTATCAACCACAGAGCCTCCTATCAGGGTAGAAACAAAAAAAGAACTGACGGACTCTTCGGAGCAAAACCAAGATGCATGGGCACATATGGGTTATATCATAAAGAGTAGACCCTAGGTTATGCAAACAATACTCATCATGAGAGGAAAATTTAAACATACCCACATCAACATTAGAATATGCCTCGGCCTCCCAAGAAATAGTAAGAGCATTGAGATGGCTGATGTGTGAGTAGATGCTAACATATTTGTGGCTTTTAACTGAGAATAATTACAAAGTCTTAAGTAAATTTTGTAATTTTTGATTAGTTTCTCCTTGATATTGCAGTAAAAGTCAAGATGCAAGACAACCCGTAATAATAGAAGTAAAAGAGTTGATTTCTGAGCAAGTAAAGAGGGAAGTATAGCTGACGACTTATCGAATAAGTCATCAGCCTTGTGATAAGCTATTATAGTTGCCGTCAGCCTTAGAAAGAGAATGAGATTCAGCTGGAATACATGACGACATCTTTGATAGGCTATCAGAAATGTGATAAGCCATCAGGATTGTCGTTAGGCTTAGCTAGTGAATAGGATTTGAAGTGAATAATCTACGACGTCTGTGATAAGTCGTCAAAGGTATGATAAGCCATCATGCCTCATCATCAACCTAAGGCAGAGATTGTCAAAAATGAAGAGGAGCTGACAATATTCCTGATAAGTCATCAGACTCCTGATAAGTCGTCACCTACGACGTCATCTGTCCGAGAAAAAAAGCTGTGATCTGTGATTTTGCTTACATAATTAGGCTAAAGTATTTTAGGACAAGTTCTAGGGTATTCATGGGATTCTTGAAATGGCTAGAACTTATTCCAAAGGAGTTCACCTCTCTTTGGGGTCTCTTAACTTAGACTTCAATTTTCAGTTCTCTGATTTGGTTCTGGGAATTTTCTCTTGAACTTGGAAGAAAATCAACTTCAAACTTCATCTTTTGTAAGTTTAATTACTTTGAATAATGAATATAATTATTGTTATCTCTTTCTTTCTCATATGGAACTAAAACCCACAACTAGGGTTGTAGGATCTATGATTGTTCCTCCATGGATTTAATAGTTCGCTAGGGTTTGAGTGATTGTGGAGACATCTTGATAATTCCTTTGTTATGATTGTTATTTATTGGTTGCAAATAATAAATCTAGCCTAATGTTGATTTGCTCAAACTGAGAAATAAACTAAAGGTAGCGAATTATCAACAAGGATTTGGGAAGGTTTAGCTCCCATCTAATGATTAATGTTGTAACAAGATTGATCAACTTAAGATAAAATCAATATGAATAGAATGATTTCCTAATTTTGAGAGAATTAGGGAGTTCAAAATCTAAGTAGGTTGAGAAAGACTTAGATGGACTGTTGAATCTGATAATTTGGTGTTTCCCACAAGTCATGAGAACCCAATACTACAGTTATTATTTAATGGGGATTAATAATCAGAGTGATCACAACCCTAGTTTGTCTTTATCATTGATTTGAACCATTGAAATTTTATCTTTGAGTTCTGAAGCAAGTCGTAACTTTAATTATTGTTTGATTGATAAACCCCGCCCCCCCCCCATTTTATCTTTTCATAACATTTGTTTAAATTCAAATTGTAGCTATAGTTTTAAATTAGTTTAATCGCCACTCATATTGTTCCTCGTGGATTCAACCCTGACTCCAAAGTTGGGTAAATATATTAATGACGACCACCTTGCACTAAATTTATGTGTAAGTTGAGTGTTATCAATGGCCTCAACCAATTTCGGAGCTAGAAGCGACATCTCTTATTGCAAAAGCTAAAGAAGTGACAACTGACATATTTTCTGCCTAAGAAGCGGTCATTATAGGACACTCTCATTGCATGTGAACCAACTGCCCATATTTAAAACACCAATTCCTTCCTTTCTCACAAAAATCAAAGTGTGATCAATTGCAAAACTAACAAAGAGGATAGGTAAATACAGATTAAGCCCCACTATCCTGATGTTGGGCACTATGTGCCCTAAAATTATTACCAGTATAAAAATACCTATCTTTCAACGAGTTTAGATAGGGAGAACTAGTCATGGAATGGAGGCTAGTACATACCTAATACCTCCTGTTAAACTACTTCCCACCAATCTAAGCCAACAGAGCAAAGAAGCAACGAAATCCAGCATTTGAGTAGACTGGGAAGATATATTGCCTTCAATAGAAGGGTTAGTGAGAACAGGTGGAACCCCATAAGGACAATCAAATGTCACGACCCTTGATTGGGTCTGAATCCCAAAACTCGGATGAGCATTGTCCATATTACCCCTAGTTGGGACAAAAGAGCTTGGTTGAACGTCAAATCTCCTTGGATACATGATCTGACAAATAACCAAAGAGAATTCAGAGGAATCTAAGACCTTAGACTCTATATAGCTTATATTGAAACACACAAAAAGGGAAATATTCCCAAATGCCTCATGGCCCCTCTCTTATAAGTGTGGTGCACGACACACCCATAAATTAGATTCTACTTGACACGGCTTTATGGAATCCCAACTGACCTTGAACCTAGGCTCTAATACCAACTTGACATGCCCCAAAATCGGGCCTTGTCACATGGGAACCTCAAGCCCACATGAACCAGAGGTCGCCCTGATAACCAACCTAATCGTTATCACTACAACCACAAGGGTCAGGTAAACCCTGACCTTACAATAAAATAGCAGAAATATAAGGCTAATAAGCAATACTTAGAAAATATCTAATATTTCATTTAGGTCAATAGTCAAGCCAATATACCTAAGTCCACAGTCATCCACAAAACCTTTACCAAATTGAGTCAATAATATGTCAGGATATGCCCTCGACAATAGCCAAGTACCAAACCTATAAAAGACTATGACATAGGATAAAGAGACTATGAAAGGTAGGTCTTTAGGATAGAGGCTCACCACTTCAAGTTCAATGCCCAAACTGCTCGAACACTCAATCACTACATAGAAAAAGAAGAAGAAGAAGAAGAAGATGCTTCGACCCCTATGTCACGTAGGAACATAGTGTCTGGAGATAGTTAGCAGTTGGAGCGCTAGCATGTAACTCAAGGATAAAAATAAAATAGTGTAGTTATTCAATTTAGTCAAATCATTATATGCAATCATATTTACACAAGTATAGGCATATATAAAGATACATGTACATATAGTTAAACAATGTGCCAAACCATAGAACGAGCTATAACATGCATTCTTAAATCATTCATTCATGATACATGGAGTGAAGAACTTTCAATCTTCCACCTTACCAATTTTATAACCTTAAACTTCTTCATTACATTAGTTAAGAGGATCCGAACCTCAAACCTACTCAATCGATTTAATCAATTCATTAGGAGTTGGACTCTATCACATGCTTACATATTTAATCTGGCATGGGACTCTAATCACATGCTCCCACATTCTATTAGGAATGGAACTCTAATCATACACTACCACATTTAATCAGAAATGGAACTCCAATTACATGCTCCCATATTCAATCGGGCATGGAACTCTAATTACACACTCCCACATTCAATCAAGCATAGAACTCTAATCACACGCTCCCACATTTAATCAGGCATGTAACTCTAATCATATGCCAATTCATAAGGTGAGGTATTTTAACCTCAAGATATATCTTTAAGAGAGGGACTCCAACCATAAGCCATTAGACAAGGGACTTTAACCATAAGTCCTTAGATGAGGGACTTTAACCACAAGTTATTAGATGAAGGACTTTAACCACAAGTCCTTAGACAAGGGACTTTAACCATAAGTCATTAGATGAAGGGATTTAACCATAAGTCATTGGATTAGGGACATTAACCATAAGTTATTTTATTGCCATAATTAGTTGACATTTGAACTCCTAACCCATCAGTTCATGCATTAACATCCATATAATTTATTTTAACATTTAAGGGCTTGATCTACTTAGGTAATTCTAGCCACCAACGCTGCATATCAACACTATAGAAAACGACATGGTATTTTCTGACCAAATTAGCCATTTATCATATAGATAGGCACAAGTCCTTAGTTCACAACATGATGCAAGTTCATTTGTAGTCATCAAGACCTCTACAAACCAATCATTACTTAATACTATTCTTACACACACCTTTCATTCAAACATAATTCGATTTTATACTTTAGGGACCATGTCCCATTTAACTAACCAACTATCAAAGGCATCCCCTTACTCCTTACATGGCCAATAAGGCCTCTAGCAACCATTTACTAAGCGTTCAAATTAATTAATAACATCTTACCTTATTTAGTTCCAGTAGACGAATACCATAGATACATATTTGTCTTTCGCATAACCATTTAACCACTAATCACTTAAATGGGATAAATCCATTAATTCAATTCATTATTCAATTCAATTTACGGTCATAAAGACCCACCAAACTATTCACATTTCATTAGAAAGCTTATAGAATATTCTTACCACATCTTAGTTCAACACACTATTCAAATTCAATTTCGTGATTAGGAACTTTAATCCCATACTAGCCATCAACAAAAAAGGTCATCAATTATATAATACATGGCTCACAATACCTTCACAATATCATTTATCAATCATTCATGCTTATTGGCCGTTGCTCAAACTCAAAACACCACCAACATGTGACTAGATAATTCTCTTAGAAATTTTCACAAATACCTTATGTGCATACCTTTTAACAAGGCTATTTTTATGGTATAAATCATCAATATTAGGGTTACTAAAGAACCTCATGTTAAACCATATACAAAAATCAACCATATATGCAATTCATTATCAATAATAGGTATAAACACAAGTCTAAGAAAGAAACTACATTATTCTTCATTAGGCAACAAAACCCTTTTCATTTGATTTCAAATCACCATGTACACTTACTAATCAAAGTGTGAAATACATGGGTTTAGAGATATTTAAAGAGGTAAGAGATACATGCTTTAAACAAGAGGGCACACCAACAATATAGGCTCCTTCTTGCCACTAGATGAGTTCTCTCCAAACCCTAGTCTCCAATCTTGCTTCAAGAAGCTTTTAGAGTATTTTGGAGTGTTTGAGTCTTCTAAATGAGGGATTAGGAGGCCACAATGCCTTTTATAGTGAATAGGATTAGGATTTTAGGAAAGGTAAATCACCACAAAGCCCTTAGTTAAAATCTAAAAAGTGAACTGGCCCAAGGGTACGACTCCCCCATATGATTCCCTAAGTAATTGTACCCTAGGATACAAGTGGTACCATAACTCGCACCCTAGGCTTATCCTAAGTCAACCACACTATTGTGGGTATGAGTTTGCACCCTTGAGTCAATACCAAAGGGTACGACTCACCCCCTAGTCATATACATAAATAGTATACCCAATAGTCTACTCAAAATGGATACTACCCTCTATATAGAGTTCATATAAGAAAACTAGTATTACTAGCTTGAGCTAGGTGTTGTTCTAGTTGATCGCAATTATTCCAAACTGTATAATGAGTTCCTAATGGTATGATTGTGTAATTATGTTTGGAATAAATTTTGTATAGTTTTTAAAGTGAAATTGAATCAAGGCAAGAGTCAAGACTAAGTGAAAGATCAAAATGGGCAAAACTAGTATTCTTAGCTTAAGTTTCTAGTTTGTCATCTTGGATGTTGTATTCTTTTGAGATCTAATCCATTCTGTTTAATGATATAGGATGCTTGGTGAGTTGATTATGATGATGTATGAAGATATACCGTCTTCAAATCAAGTGGAAAAAATACAAAAAGGCTTTGAATGGGGCAATGAAATCACAAGACATAACTTGACGTGAATAGGACACCGTGGATGTTAAGACTGCGTCACGGATCTAGATGCGGAAAACTAGCCCCGCACCATAGTGCGGGGTAATTCTCGAGTGGAACAATCCAGTATATCACCACTATAATTCCACATAATGGAGCTAGACATGGAAAACTAGCCCCACGTCGGGGTGAGGTGCAAACTTCAAAAAATCGAGTCGTATTATAAAAGGAACACATTAAATCAATTGGAAACAACCTAAGACGACTTTGAAACTTGGAGAGGGGATGGAAAACACTTTAATTAAGGTTTTTATTCATTTAATTTAGATTTTTAATTGATTTTATATTGTATTCAATTATCTTGATTACAACTATGTCCATGGGTGGCTAAAAGCCCCTTTTTCGGGGTTAAGGCCAAGAGCATGTTTACTTTCACTTTGAATTGAGTTTGTTTGAATTGCTAATCATAATTGGTTGTTCGTTTATACTTTTTATCACTATTTTAAGTATTCACCACCCATATAATACATATATTGTCGACCTTGTGAACTCGAGAGGGGGAATAAGAAGATAGAAGTAGGGATAAATAGAGCGAGGTTCTTATTCTTTTATGAAATAAGGAATTTGAATTAGTGACTAGGATAGGGATAAACCTAGAAGCACTGCTTGGTTCACATGTAGGATAACATCTTAATGCATCTAATTGTATTATTATATCCTCTCTCAACGATGTAGTTTTAATGTCCAATTAGGTAGAAGGTTAGATGTCAGGAGACCATGATCATACAATAAACTCTGCGAATCAACAACCAAGATAAGTAATCTAATGAATGAAGTTCATTAGTGTAGTATGATTGTTCACAGTGCCTTAACCCCGGGTTTTCATCCATTGATTGTCCAAAGTCTTTACTTTCTCGCATTGTTTACTTTACGTTTACTTATAACATTCAAGACTCTTTTAGTTACAATTGCACTGATTAAGCTTAATAGTGAACCTAAATTGAATAGTTATTAAAATAAGTCTCTGAGGGATCGATATCCGGATTTATTTAAGGCCACTGTATTACTTTGTTAGACCACGTACACTTGCATGTGCGCTTGGGCGCAACAGCGGTGGTAGATTATGCACTCAATATTTGAAGGAATTATTTGTATGGGGTATGTTACGAGATTTTCACTGATCATCACAGCCTTCATCATCTTATGACCTAGCGAGAGCTTAATGCTCAACAGCGTAGATGGATGGATTTTCTAAAGGACTATGATGTTTCTATCTTGTATCATCCAGGTAAGGCAAATGTAGTAGTTGATGCCTTGAGTCGCAAGGCGGTTAGTATCGATAGCTTGGTGACCCAACCCGACCCAAGGCCTTGTCGTAATGGGAGTTCCAAGTCCCACTAGGACCGGAGACCACCCTCATTACCCATCCCAACCTCGAGCCGCCTGCCCTAAGTAGTCTGAATTTCAAACATATAATAGGATAGCATAACTGGACTAGGACTGAACTTGGTATAGGTCTATTCCTAGATTAACCCTACCAATTCATCCCATCCCCCAAACCATACCAACCAAACCACCTTGCCAAACCTATACCGAACTAATGGCAATAACCAAAAGAAATCCAAAAAATTATATGATTAATCCCAAAATGAGATACGATGGAACAACCAATAATATCGTCAATCGGTATCAGCCCCAATACCAATACCAATGCTAAGGCTGATAATACTACTGACCCGCCCATTCCAACATCCATGAAATGGAGCCTTCCGAATAGATAAAATCTCACCACTTGAATCCAAATGTTGACCTCAAAGTCCAAATTGCTAAACAGGAGTAGTAGAACGGTCGGATCCTGCATCACATAGGAATATAGTTCCCGAAGAGAGGTTAGCGGGTGAACGCTAGCATGAATTTAGGATAAGAATAAAATAATGTTGTTTATAAAACAAAGTAAAAAAAACATCCATATGCACACAACCATAAAAATATATATAACCATGCTGGGAAAGGGAACTGGGATTAACATGTCATTAAAACATTTACCTGGGTTGTGTAGCTTTCCCATCCTAAACCACTCACGGGCTATATGGGTTCAGCTCGCCTACTGAAAGGGACCTAGTTTGTGAAGCTACACGGCTATGAAAGAAAACCTTGGATGACTAGTACATCCCCCAAAATGTATAGTGTGACATCATGCACACGGTCACTAGGACCAAACCTCACATTACCAAATATGAGTTTCCAATTTAGATACCCCCGGGACCTCTGCCTTCAACGGCTTTGCTACACATCCCTCTTTTAAGACCAATTAAAACCATTTTCCATCCAAACCATTATTCCATTACTATTAACCAAGGCTATTAGTAGTGGTATCGTCATACCAACAATAACTTGCAAGTATTATCCTTAGCCAATCCTTGCAGGATTTCCATGTATGCAATATGATTTCCAATTAACCAAATCCATGGACACTAAGTCCTTTCCAATCCATTCAAAACAATTTAAACCATTCATATCATTTAGGGTTCCATTACCAAGTTTAAATCATACATAAGTTCCATTGCAAAACCAATATTATAGTGAAAACATTGTTATAGGCATTTTATCAAACACATTGGGGGAAAAGTATTTCCAAAACCAAAGTCCATTACCAAAGAACCATTCCCATGTAACCAATTATCAAAAACCGTCATTGATGCATATAAAAGTAAAATTAAAACATGGGAAAACTATAACTAAGCATTTTTAACAAAAACCCCTAAATCATATTTGAAAACCCAAAAGCATCCAACATTCAAATCATAAAAATATTGTATAAAACCATGCCTTTAGTTGAAACTAACAATGAGGGAGGAGAACATGCCTTAAACCAAGATGATAATGGAGAGAAATCACAAAGACAAGCCCCAATTTACTCCTTAAGAGGTAACCCTAGCTTCCTTTACCCAAGAACTCTAGAGAGGATTTAAGAGTGTTTTTCAAGTGTTTAAGAATAGAATAATAGGGAAAATAACCTCTGAAGTGTAATATAAGTCATGGGACCTTATTAGGATAAGTGGGGAAATGTACAGATTGCCCCCACTTAAACTGCATTGAATTCTCGTCATAAAGATACGACTGACCCTTACGAGTCGTAGCCTCCCTGTATGAATGGTACCCACTACTCGTACCCTTAGCCTTTCCATTAGACCCAACACTGTCCAAGGTACAACACACCTAAACCCAAGTCATATTCAAGTGTATGACTAGTACCCATGAACTATAACCTTGGAAAGATAGAATCCAGGAGGTTTGAACACTAACTACCATACGAGTCCTGGGTACGACTCGTACGCAGTCTTACAAATCATGGTGAGCCACTCATACTCAAATCCAACTTAAGCTATCTAGTCTAATGTTAAGTGAACGAGCCAAATGATCTATATCCACAAGGATGACTCATACCACCAAGTCGTACCTATTTTAGTAACAAAAATCCATTCCACCAACCAACACTGGTCAGCATACGACAGGACCACACCACCCATACCCAAGTGTACGACTCATTTCCCTAACTTATATTTTTCCCAAAAACAAAAATCAAGGAAATTTTCTATGGTCCAGAAACCACGGTGTTTTAGTCTCCCCCACTAGGAACATTCGTCCCCAAATAACAGAAAAGGTAGGGGTAATCATATGCACAGGTCATTTGCATTATCAAATATATTCCCAATCTTTAACAAAGTTTGAAAACAAAGAGGCAAAGACATTAATTTTCCTTTAACAAACTCATAAAATAAAGATGTGGTGAAGACACATACTTTCTGCACGAATCCCAGGAGCAGAAAACAGATGCAGATACTCGGACTTCATATCCTCCTCCACTTTCTATATAGATTCTTCCACCTTATGGTTCCACCACAAAACCTTAACCGAAGCCACATCCTTGGTTCAAAACCGATGAAGAGAGTCCGAGATACCTAACCCCTCTAAAGAAACCATCGAAAAAGGATCACCGAGACACTTTCTCAATATGGAGACATGAAATACCGTATAAATGGAGTTCAAAATAGAAGGCAACTCCAATTCATAAGCAATATTTCACACCCTCCGCAAAATCATATATGGACCAATATACTGAGGACTAAGCTTCCCCATTATTTCCAAACCGTATTACTACCTTCATGGGATATACCATGAGGAACACCTTATCCCTAACCTCAAACTCCAAGTCTCTACGCCTTACATCCATATAGTACTTTTGGAGACTTTGGGCAGCCTTAAGCCTATCTCGAATTACCTTTACCTTTTCCATAGCTGATAGATCAAATCTAGACCAAACATATCCGCCATACTAAGCTCGAACCAACTAATAGGAGATCTACACCTCCTACCATACAATACCTCAAAAGGTGCCATACCAATGGTAGAATGATAGCTATTGTAAGCAAACTCTACCAAAGGTAGATGCTCAACTCGACTACCACCATAATTAACCACATACGTCAAAAGCATATCCTCCAATGTCTAAATAGTTCTTTCCACTTATCCATCCATTTAAGGATGAAAAGTGGTACTCAGACTCATCTTAGCACCCAATCCCTTCTAAAAAGACCACCAGAAATGAGATAAAAACTGTGTACCACGATCAAAGATAATCAAAATAGGTATCCCATGCAGCTTTACACTCTTTTAAAGATATAACTTCGCATAATCCTACACCGAGAAGGTAGTTCTTACTAGAAAGAAATGAGCAGACTTTGTCATCCTATCCATGATGACCCAAATCAAATTATATTGATTTTAAGATAGAGGAAGACCAGTAATGAAATCCATATTTATTACCTCCCATTTCCATTTAGGCAGAACAATCTCTTGATATAACCCACCAGGTCTTATATGCTCAACTTTAACTTATTGAGACATCGAGCAATTGGCCATTAAATTAGCCATGTCCCTTTTCATACATTTCCACCAATACATCTCATTGAGATCATGATACATTTTTGTCGAGCTGGGATATACAATGAAGCATGATTCATTTGCTTCAGCCAAGATTCTTTGTCGCAAACCACCGACATTAGGAATACAAAACCTCTCTTGGTACCATAAAGTACCATCTTCACTGATCTCACACTCCATTACCTTTTGCATACCCACATTAATCTTGATCTTCATCAAGATAGGATCTAACACTTTCTTCTCCTTAATCTCTGCACTAAGAGATAACCGAACCACTTTATGTTCCATCACTTCACCATCCTTGGAATCCAAAAAATGAACTCCAAGATTTGCCAAGTGGTGACTATCCTTCACCAATTCCAACTTTTCTTCCTCCACATGAGCCAAACTCCCCATTGATAACCTGCTACAAGCATTAGCAACCACATTAGCCTTACCTGGGTGATAGTGAAGACTTATGTCATAGTATTTGAAAAGCTCCAACTATTTTCTTTGCCTGAGATTTAGCTCCTTCTGAGTGAACACATACTGTAGACTCATATGATCAAAAAAGATATCTATGTGCACTCAATACTGATAATGGCGCCAGATTTTTGAAGAAAAACCAATGCCAACAGTTCCAAATCATGAGTAGGATAATTCCTCTCATGCATCTTCAACTGCCTAGAAGCATAGGCAATTACCTTACCATGTTACATCAAGACAAAGTCAAGTCCTACCATAGATGTATCAAAATAATCCATAAACCCCTCACTGCCCTCAGGCAATACCATGATCGAAACCAAAGTTAACTTATCTTTCAAGTTCTCAAAACTTTCTTCACAAGCTTTTGACCAAGAAAACTTCACCTTTTTCTGAGTCAACTTAGTCAAAGGAGTAGCTATCGTCGAAAAGATCTCCACAAACCACTAATAATACCCAGCCAAACCCAAGAAGCTCTAAATGACGGTTGGAGTCATCGGTCTAGGTTGCCTTTTAACCATAACTACCTTTTGCAGATCCACTATGATCCCCTCGTTTGAAATATTATGACCAAGAATAGTCATCGCGTTCAACCAAAACTCACACTTAGAGAACTTGGCATACAGCTTTTGTTCCTTCAAGGTCCGCAATACCACACATAGGTGATTATCATAATACACCTTACTTATGGAATAAACCAGAATGTCATTAATAAACTCAATGACAAAGAGATCCAAGAATTGCCTGAAAACCCCATTCATAAAGTCCATAAATGTTGTCGGGGCATTAGTCAAATTAAATGACATTACCAAGAATTCAAAGTGCCCATACCGAGTACGTAAAGCCATCTTCTGGATATCTTCCTCCTTAATCTTAAGTTGATGATACATAGACCGAAGATCTATCTTAGAAAAGAACTTGGCACCTAGTAACAGATCAAACAAGTTATCTATCCTTGGAAGAAGATATTTGTTCTTGACCATTACCTTATTCAACTATCGATAATTAATGCACATCCAAAAGGAACCATCTTTTTTGCACACAAACAATACCGGTGCACCCTATAGGGATACACTAGGATGAATAAACCCATTATATAAAAGATGTTTAAGTTGTTCCTTGAGTTCTCTCAACTCATCCAGAGCCATTCTACAAGGAAAAATAGATATTGGATGAGTGTCCGAAACCAAATCAACACCAAACTCTATTTCCCTATACGGAGAAACACCAAGAAATTCATTCGAAAAGACCTTAGGAAACTTATTTACCACCAAAATTAACTATAAGGAAGGACCTTCTGATTTAGAATATTTAAACTGGACCAAGTGATTAAGGCAACCTTTAGAGATTAACCTTCGAGATTTAAGATAATAAATAAACCTACCCCTAGGAGCTAGGGAACCACCCTCCCACTCTACAACCGGTTCACTAGGGAACCTAAAGACAACCTTATGGGTCCAACAATCCAAGGATACGTAACAAGAGTGTAACCAATACATCCCTAGAGTAACATCATAATCCACCATATCAAGTTCAAATAAATCCACCAAAGTCTGCCTACCACCAACAGATACCACATACCCCTATAGACTCTCTCAACAATAACTGAGTCACCTACCAGAGTAGAAATAGAAACAACAACAACAAACCCAGTGTATTCCCACCTAGTGGGGTAGGCAATACAAACAGCTAGAAATAGGGTCACATAAGAAAGACTGTAACCCAGATCAAGAAGACAATACATATCATGAGAAAAGAGTTGTAACATACCAATAACGGCATTAGGTTATGCCTCAGATTCCTGTCTAGACGCAAGAGCATACAACCTATTCCGACCAGTGCCAGTGCCAGTACCAGAAGAAGGAGCAGACACCAAAGTTGCACCATTGGGCGCAGGAGCAAAAGATAAAGCAACCATATTATTGACCACTTTTGAATCTTTCTTACCAACTGGACAATTCTTGAGAATATGGCCTGTATGGCCATATTTAAAACACTTGTCCCTTCCTTCGTCATAATAACCCCAATAAAGACAACCACAAAACCTGTAAAAAGGGTATAAAAAATGATTGACCCTTACTCTCCTGAGATTGGGCACCCTATGCCTAGAAATTATCACCATCTTACCGATGCCTATCACCCGACAGCCTCAGGTAAGAAGCGCTAGCAGAAAAGAAGGAACCAAAACTCCCCTACTTCTTCTTCAGCCATTTGCCACTATCCCAACCACCTTGCGACTGAGTACCTCCCTGATTCAAAAACCTGCTCCTCTTACCCTGCCTATCTACAGACTCTGCCTATTTTCTCTTCTCATCCTCCACCTGCTACACATAAATAACCAACCTAAAAATATCCATATCCTTAATCAGCAAAGTAGTCTTGCTTTCTAAGATCAAATCTTGAGATATCCCAAAAGAAAACTTTCTCATCCTCAATCTCATGTTAGCCACTAAATTAGGAGAATACCTTGATAGCTGGTAAAATTTCAAGGCATATTCCTTGACATATATTCTCCCTTGCTTAAGATTCACAAACTCTTCAATCTTTGCTTCCCTCAGCTCTTGAGGAAAGCAATGATCTAGAAAGGCACCAGAAAAAGCATCCCATAAGGACATCTCCTCCACGTCATCTTTATTCCTATCCCACTCTTTGTACCATTGGTACGCAACATCCTTGAGCTAATAAGATACAAAGTTTACACTTTCCACATTAGTGACCTGCGTTACCCTAAATATCTTCTCTATTTTATCTAAGAAACCCTGAGGATTCTCTTTCATCTTTACACCGGTAAAAGTAGAAGGATTTAATTTCATAAACTGACCAACCCTTGTGGCCTCAATAGACAACCCACCAGATGTATCCCGCTCATCCTGAGCAGCAACCAAATAAGCAATAGTATAAATAGACTAGTAAAATTCTACATCAGTCACCTTACCCTGAGAAGGAATAGTAGTAACTAAAAAAACTCCAGAACTATCAGGGATAGGACCTTGAGATCGAAGATGAACTCTAGACATAGGACATACCCTATCAACATTGTCCAAGATGAGATTAAATAGTTTTCTTGTGTTCTAAATCATCGAGGCACGATCTGAAAAGAAAGCAACCAAGGATTAGAAAAGAATTCCAGGACTTAGACTCCAATCTTGAAAATAGAATACTAAGAAAGTAAAACACTCCTAAATGCCTTGTAGCCTCTCTCTTATGAGTGTGTCACGCTACACACTCTTAAAAGAGACTCTACCAGATACGACTTTGTAGACTCCAAATTGACCATAAACCTAAAGCTCTAATACCAACTTGACATGACCTAACCTTGGGAATTGTCGTAATAGGCATCCCAGGTCCAACTAAGAACAGAGACTACCCCCCATTACCCATTCTAACCTCCATCCGCCTGCTCTGAGTTGGCTGAATTTTTAACATATAACAAGATAGGGTAACTGGATAAGAACTGACCTTGGGATAGGTCTATTTCTAGACTAACCCTACAACATCATCTCTTTCCCTAAACCATACCAACTAAACCACCAAGACTAACTAATAACAAACCAAGGGCCATAAACCAGGCCATAACAAAAGTAGATCAAAAACATTATATAATTAATTCCAAAATGAAATATGATGGAACAACCAACAATATCGTCAATCGATATCATCCCTAATACTAATACCAATGCTGATACCACTACCAACTCCGCCCATTGCAACCTATAGTAGTACTAAAAAAGTCTCTAACCAAAAAAATACCAAAATCCAATTGGGATATGCCCCCAACCATATCAAAAATCAATATCCATAAATAATTCAAAGTATGAATTAACTTCCATGAAATGGAGACTTCTGAATAGATGGAAGCTCACCACTTCAATCAAAATGTTGACACTATGTCTGAATTGCTAAACAGAAGAGTAAAATGGCCGGTTTGTGCATTACATGGGATACAATGTTCGAAGACAGGTTAACGGGTGAATGCTAGCATGAACTCAAGATAAAAATAAAATAATGTCATTTATAAAACCAAGTAAAACTATCCTTATGCACAAAGCCATACATATATATAACCATTCTGGGAAAGGGAATTGGGTTTAGCATGCCATTAAAACCTTTACCTGGGTTGTGTAGCTTTGCCATCCTAAACCACTCACGAGATATATAGGTTAAGCTTTCCCTGCTGAAAGGTCCCCAGTGCATGAAGATACACGACCAGAGAAGAAACCCTGGGATGACGAGTACATCCCCTAAAATATATAGTATGACATCATGCACACAGTCACTCAGACCAAACCTCACATCGATAAATATGAGTTTCCAGTTTAGATCCCCCCGGGACCTCCACCTTCCACGGTTTTACTACACATCTCTCTTTTAAGCTCAATTAAAACCATTTTTCTTATAAACCATTATTCTATTATTATCAACCAAGGATATTAATAGTGGTATCGTCATACCAATAATAACTTGCAAGTATTATCCTTAGCCAATCCTTAGGGGATTTCCATGTATCCCACATGATTTCCAATTAACCAAAACCATGGCCACCAAGGTTTTTCCAATATATTCAAAACAATTTAAACCATTCATATCATTTAAGGTTTCATTACCATGTTTAAATCATGAATAAATTCCATTGAAAAATCAATATTATGGTGAAAATATTATTATAGGCATTTTAACCAACACATTGGGGGCATAGTATTTCAAAAATCAAAGTCCATTACCAGAAAACCATTCCTTTGCAACCAACTATCCAAAACCACCACTAGTTCATATAGAAGCATAATTAAAACATGGGAAAACAATAACCAAGTATTTATAACCAAAACCCCAAAAAGCATATTTCAAAACCCAAAAGCATTCGACATCCAAATCATAAAAACATTGTATAAAACCATGTCTTTAGTTGGATCTAACAATGAGGGAAGAGAACATGCCTTAAATCAAGATGATAATGGAGAGAAATCACCAAGACAAGCCTCAATTTACTCCTTAAGATAAAACCCTAGCTTCTTTTGCCCAAGAACTCTAGAGAAGATTTAAGAGTGTTTTCCAAGTGTTTAAAAATAGAATAATAGGGAAAATAACCTACCACATTCAATATAATTTGTGGGATATTATTAGGATAAGTGGGGAATTATCCAGATTACCCTTACTTAAACTGCATAAAATTCCCATCATAGGGATACAACTGACCCTTATAAGTCATACCCTCCCTGTACGAGTGGTACCCACTACTCGTATCCTTTGTCTCCCCCTTAGACCAAACACTATCCAAGGTAAGAAACATCTAAACCTAAGTTATATTCAAGTGTAAGACTAATACCCATAAACCATACCCCTATCCAGATAGCATATATGAGGTTTAAACACTGACCACCATATGAGTCCTGGGTATGACTTGTACCCTGGCTTACGGCTCAGGGTGAGCCACTCGTACTTAGATCTAACTAAAGCTACCAAGTATAAGGTTAAGTGAAGAAACCAAATAATCTATATCCACCAGTATGACTCGTACCACTAAGGTATACCCATTTCAATAACCAAAATCCATTCCACCAACCAACACTGGTCAGGACAAGACAGGACCATACTACTCGTACCCAAGTGTACAACTCATTACCCTAAGTCTATCTTGCCTAGAAACCAAAATTCAAGGACATTTTATAAGGTCCAAAAACTAGGGTGTTTTACTTAGCTTGCATATTAGTTTCTCAAAGGCCTATGGCATGGCACATTCAGTCTTTACCCAATTTGATTGTTCATCTTGATATTTTAAATCCTGCAAGGATTTTGGCTTGAGTAGAGGCAAGGTCCTCCCTATTTAAGCTGGTTCATAATCATTGGTATGAGGATAGAAAGTTGTGCCTCCTCCATGATCAGGTGTTGTTTGGTAAGTTTGAGAGACACACTACTGATTCTGATGGTGTTTTGTGGTTTCAGGTTTATATTTTTTTCCTTAGTTTGATGATTTGATTTAGTCCATTCTTCTTGAATCTTTTAGCTCTAGATATTCTATTCATCCTGGTACAGCTAAGATATATAAATATTTGAGATAACATTACTGGTGGGATGGTATGAAGAGATATATGGCAAACTTTATGGCTCATTACCTATATTGTTAGTAGGTTAAGGTCGATCATTAGCATCCTGGTGGATTGACTCTGAGGTTGCCCATTCTTAAGTGGAAATGGAAATGAATTACTATGTACTTAATTACTGGGTTGCCTCATACTTCTCATGGTTTGGATGGTATTTAGGTTATTATGGATCGTTTGACAAAGTCGGCATATTTTATTCCTATTCAGATGACCTTCAGTACTGAGATATTAATCCATATTTATGTTCAGGAGATAGTCCATTTACATCAGGTGCCTATTTATATCATATCAAATTATGGTTATATGTTTAATTCTTGGTTTTAAAGAGCATTCCAAGAGGAGTTAGGTACTCGAGTGGATTTAAGTATGGCCTTTTATCTGCAGACTGATGGTCAGTCTGAGCGAACTATTCAGGTACTCGAGGGCATGCTCCAAGTTTTTGCTATGGATTTTAGAGGGAAATGGGATCAATAGTTGGCATTGGTATAATTTGCAAACAACAAAAACTATTATTCTAGTATTGATATGGCACCTTATAAGGCTTTGTACAGAAGGAGATGTCGTTCTTCGATCGAATGGTTTGAGACTTTTGAGGTGAGACCTCATGGAACATATTTTCTTCAAGACTTATTTGATAGAGTCAAGATGATTTAGGATAGGCTGAGAGTAACCCAGAGTAGGCGAAAGACCTATGTCGATAGTAGGCTCTATGCCCTGAGATTTGGAGTTGGCGACAATGTATTTCTTTATGTTTCATCCATGAGGGGTATGATAAGGTTCAAAAGGAAGAGTAAGCTCAGTCATCACTATATTGGTCCTTTTGAGATGCTCCGTACAGTTGGTAAGGTGGCTTATGAGTTAGCCTTACCTCCAGGTTTTTTTATTGCTAATCTAGTTTCTCATGTCTCTATGTTGTGAAAGTATATCTCAAACCTGTCTTATTTTCTTAGATGGAACTCAATCCATTTATATGAGAAGTTGACCTTTGTAGAGTAGCCCGTGCTTATTTTGACTAGTAATGTAAGATGGTTGTGTACCAGGGAGATTCGTATAGTTAAGGTTCAATGGAGGCACCACCTAGTGGAGGAGGCCACATTGTAGATCGAGAGTGAGATGTGAGCCCAGTAACCTCACCTATTAGAGGCTTCAGGTATTCTCATTATCTTTAACTTTCAAGGATGAAAGTTCCTTAGTAATGGATGTTGTAATGACCTTTTAGGTCATTCTTTGTAATCCCAAATTTAGGGACCATAAATAACTTGTATTTTTGAGATTAACAATGGACTTAAGGTAAGAATCCTTTATTTCTAGTTTTAAATTGCTTGATTATTTGACCAAAACCAAATTTGGCTTGAGGGAATGATTTAAGCCCAAATAGGCATGGTATTTACTTGATCATTGAGGGTTATGATTCCCTAATGGTATTTGAACATTGGGTTGATTATGGAAACTTGTTTTCTATATATGGGAGCCACTTAGGGTTTTTGGTGTCATTTTGGTCTCTAAGCACAGTGGAGTAATATGGGATCAATATTCTTGTAATGATGCATAAATTGTGTTTTGATAGCTTGGCACCTTGAAGAAGCTTCTCAAAATGGAAAAATAAAGGTTTAGTTA
The DNA here is from genome assembly GCF_002878395.1 of Capsicum annuum. NCBI lineage: Eukaryota > Viridiplantae > Streptophyta > Magnoliopsida > Solanales > Solanaceae > Capsicum > Capsicum annuum. Next base: position 74,871,446 of record NC_061115.1, on the reverse strand, counting down.
TTCTAAGCTTTATTTAGATTTGAGGTAGGTTAGGCTTAATTCTTATTAGATTGAGCTTTATTATAATATAATTGTGATATCTTGTTTAGATTAGGAGGGGTTTTAGTTGTTGGAATGATAATTGGTAATCTTTTGGATTAGTTGAACCATTTAGGTCATTTGATAATAATATTGGATACTTGATTAGTAGTCTAAAACCTTGGCTTATTAGACTTGTTATCTCATGGATAGCATAAGAATACTCTAGTTGTTCTAGTTAGATGGGAATGGCCTTTTCACTTATGTTAAGAGTAAGGGGACCTTAGTTGCTTTGGATGAGTTAAGAGTAAGGCTTGAGGAAGAACTATACCATAGAACTATTATGGATTGATAAACCTCTAAGGCATGATTTACATAACTTAGCTTAGCCCCGGGTAGAAGTTAGACTTGAAGAAAAATTTTAGAATATTATAAGTGGATCTTGACCCACCTTAATCATGGATTTAGTAGTTTTTTTTAATACTACGATGCTTGTTAAATGACTAAAATATGCCTTGAGAGAATGATGGTGAATCCTTGGTAGATGAGTTATCCATGATATTGGTATTGGAAGTAATGTTCTTGGTTGCTTACTAAATCATTGTTACTTTTAGGATAGAAATGGAATGTCTTATAATTTGATCCCATGACTATGCTATCAGTAGAATCATTGACTAGACTACTACGTAGGTTTTGGGTTATTCTATTACTCATGTTATGTTCAAGTCTAGTGACTAAACTAGCATGTAATGACCCTTCAGGTCATTTTCCATACTTATTCTTATCTTCACGATTTAAGATTCTCCAATGCTTCCCCAAGTCATTTATGACTTTTTGGGATCAACGATTAAGTTACCAAGTAGTTTTTTGGTTTTTAGATCCAATTTCCTGTTTAGAAGTCTTTGATGGTTCCAAATAGCCATCGGGCGAAAACTTTAGTGAAACAATCTCGGATGTAAATTTTGACTACACTATCAAATCTAGAATATTGATTTTATTCTAGGTATACCCTTGGTTCGGGTCCTAATGCACCCAAGCTTATTTTTGCCTATTGGTCGAAAAGTAAAAAATTGGAAAGAATAAGTATGGGGCCCATGTTTGGTTGAAATGACCTCGAATTAAAAATTCGACTTCTCCATCATGTCCAAAACATTTATTTTAGGCAAGGGATACCCTTGGTTCAAGTCCCAAGGCTCTCAAACTTATTTTGGGCTATTGGGCAGATTTTATGAAAAGTGATGAAACTATAGGTTTGGGCCCCACTATTCTCCTAAATGATTCTCTAATAAATATTTTGATGATTCCAATGGATTTGAAATGTTTTTAACACTCAAAATTCACTATTACATTATGTTCTTTGGATTCTGGATGAGTTTCGAGGTTTAAAAACTTATATTTGAGTTTGTTGTCATCCGGTGTAACCGCGATTGCAGTCAAAAGTTTGTGATCACGAGTAGCTTGATCGTGGCCCATAGGACTATGATTGTGACATTTGAGTACCTTTAGGGGAAATATAAGGGCCCCAAAATGCGTTTGGGGCATTTAGCCTTTACCATTTAGACCTAGAAACCCTAAAATGAGTGTGGTAACTCAAAATTGGTCATGGGGGTGACTTGGGAGCTTAATTTTTACCTTGTATCCTGATTATCTTCAAGATTAAGGTAAGAATTTCTTGAATTCATGCTTGAATTTCTTAGTTTGGACCAAAACCCCCCAAATTAGCTTAGAGCTTGATTTTAGCCCAATGTATGCTTAGTTTTCATCCATTCTTTAAGGGTTATGATTCCTCATTCATGTGTAAACATTGGATTGGTCTCGAAAACTCATTTTTTGTATGTAGGACCCACTTGAGATTTTGGTGTTATTTTTGGACTCAAAGCACAATAGTTTAATATGGTAATCATTAGACTCGTATTGATGAGTAGATTATGATTTTGATAGTGTGATGGCATTTTGAGGATTATAAAGTGAAGATGACCATTGTGGTGCATGAAGTGAGATTTTACGCTTTGGCCTTGAGGTAGGCTTCTACCCACTTTTCTTCATGGATGATGTGTGATAAATGTTGCGTGTGAATATGGATTTTAGGCTTGATTATTAGTAGGATAATTTGACCTTGATTGTTGATGTTTGGGAATTAGATGAGGGTTTTGGACCCTTAAGATGACATATTTATAATCCTATTGTCTTTCCTCTTTAGTTTAGATTAGTTATAGCATGAATATGATATAATTCTATTTTTGGAATATAGTTTTAGCATTTGAAGCATTATTTATATATTTAGCCTTATTAGGCTAGTGCGTTAGTCTTGAAATCGAAAGTTGGGTAGAGTTGACTTGAGTACCCTTGTTTCTAGTCGAAGTTCTTATCCTAGGCTTAAATATGTCTTATTTGAAATTTAGAAGATAAACTAGATACCTTAGCCTAGTTTGCAGAATAGTATGCCTAATTATGAAAATTGTGGATTAGAAATGGGATCATTCGGCCCACTTAGGCCTAAGCTTGTGTTAACTATTATGGACCTAGTGCGGATGTTAGACATTGATAAGACTATTAAATCTTAGAAGTGATATGGTTTCTAGATTGTGGCTTTTGAGTTATGGTTATGATACTCTTTGTGGAAGTGATATTGGGCATTTAGAGATGATATTCCTCTTACATACATTATATGGCCTATAGAGATGCTATTTTCTCTTAGACTTGATGATTGTCCTATAGAGATACTATTTCCTCTTAGACTTGATGATTGGTATATAGAGTTTCTATTTTCTTTAATCATGATTGTTGGACCTATAGATACGATGTTCCTCTTGGATATGTAAATTGGACAAGAGAAGTGATATTCCTCGTAGTAATGATGTATGACCTATTGATATAACATATCCTATAGATGATTACATGTCTATATATATTATGTCTCCTATATGTGAGATGTCTTTTGTCTGAGAGATAAATATATGTTTATCTATATTATTCCTTCTAGATTATGATGTTGTGTAAATTAACAGGCCAAGGGTTGTGTTATGATATTGATTGAATAGCCGAGAACTATTTATAATTATAAATGATGTGATTACAGTTTATGAATATGAATATGCATATATTTGTATGCATATCTCTCCTATATGGGATGAAAGAAGATGGGATCTGATACTTATTATTCGACTAATTGAATATTGGTGATGGCATGCATAGATTTGGTATGTTCATGATTTTTTGCCATTATAAATAATGTGATTATAGTTGAACATATGATCTTTTGATTGCTCTTCTAGTTAGAAGGTTAAGCTATGTGGTAACTAGTTGTCTATTAAAGAACTATAGCACTTGATGGCTAGGAATCTAATGTATTAGTTAATGATTCTAGCTTAGCTGAAACATGGTAGCTAATGATAATTAGTTAATGTATGGTGCCAGTTAATAAAAGATGGCTAGGTGACAAGTAGTAATGTGTTGTCTGGTAATGACTAATGGATGTAGGATGATTAGTGGATAAAAATGAATGAAGGATAAATGGCAGATTTTTCCTAGTGATCAACCTTAACTAGATGTTAGATGTTGGCTATTAAATAAATATTGGTTAGTTGCTATCCGGTGAGTAAGGATTATGTGAAGGTTAATGTTTAGGCTAATAACTAGGGTTATATGATGACTAGCGAACGAGTGATTTATAATAATAAGTATTGGTTAGCTAATAATGAGTAGTTGGGAAGTATTGAAAAAATAGAAATTCTTTGATAATATGATTATTTTTATGAGTATTTTAGTGCATGTTTTTCGGCAATGACTATTATGATGTTTTGGTACCCAACAAAGCCAGAGGATACTGTTATGATGATATTGATACTCGACAAGTTTGGAGGATATATTAATGATATGTTGATACCCGACAAGGCCAAAGGATATATTGATGATATGTTGATACCCAGCAAGGTCAGAGGATGTATTGAAGATATATTGATACCCGACAAGGCCGCAAAATATATTAATGATATGTTGATACCCGTAAAGTCGGAGGATACTATTGATGATGTGTTGATACCTGAAAAAGCTGAAGGTTAATTATGATGATGATTGTCCTGATGAGGATAGTTGTGATGATTTATAATATCGATTGTATACGTTGCATTTATTCCTGCATGCACATTTCCTATCACCAGTATGCACCTATGTCTATCATCTGATATTGGATGGTTGTATAGATATGGGTAAATAATATGCATTGTGTTGTTTTATGTTGATTGGACCTTTAGAGCCTGAGGGTGGGGGTACGCATAGGATCTGCTAGGTATTTGGTTGGCCGGAGTAGTCAGTTATTCACGCTATTATTGATATTGTTCTTACCATTATTATGGCCATTATTATGGCTTGCATATGACCGATTAGTCATTGATTTGGTATCGATATTTAAGGTATATTTTTTGGCCTCTCCTATCTTATGATTGCATTATTATGCACTATTATTTCATGTCTAGCCATGTGGATTAGAAACCCTGAGTATGATAGTATTTAAATCCTGATAAGTAGTATAATGAGGTCTTAAAAGAAAATGTGATGGTATAGGTTATGCTTTGAGATGACCTCATGTTTATATGCATATATTATATATATATATATGTATATATATAGTTAGATAAAGCTATGGTACTACCGTATATCCCTTCCTTCATTGTTTATTTTGTATAGTCATTACTTTGCCCTGTTTATTACTATATGTCTTTCTTTCGCTCTTTATTCATAAATTGACCTGTTATATTCTTTCACTCTTTTTTTGTATATTGACCTGGAGACATTTTATACATTGACGTATATTGAATGTGGTTGGAATAGGATAGTTCACTATGATACTTCCTTAGTCTTATTATGTTAGACTCTTGGACATGAATAAGATAGTTGTTCCTTATTATCTTATTGACTTGTCATATGATTTCTGGACTCTTGGGTGTAATTTTAATTTTATTTATATGTTGTATATATCTACTTTATCTTTAGAGCTCAGCTGGCAGTAGCCTACATAGTACCATTTATTTGGTACTTATAATGTATTTCTGCTGCCTACAGATCATAGTATGGGTTATCGTCATTGATGTGTGCATCATTCAGAGCAGCCCTAGTTCAGAGACTTAGAGTGATCTCCTAACGTTTGAAGCATTACATATCTCTCTCTTATGTATTAGACTAATCTCTAAGTTGTATTCGAAGATAATTTGTATCATTGTATTTCTCTTGATATTTTACTTTTATACTCTTTTTATATTAGAATCTTTTGTATTAATACCACCAAGTTTTGGAATTCTTCTATTTATTGATTTTTATTTCATATATTCTGTATTTTTTTTTATATTATTGAGTAGTTCATTACTAGCCATTTCGAACTATGGGTTGGCTTTCCTACTGGTGGGTTATGGTAGACACCATCAGGACCTAAGGAAATTGGATCGTGACAGATTGGTATCAGAGACTAGTTTTAGTTGGTATATTAGTACAAGAGCTAAGTGTTAGTAGAGTCTTGCGGATCGGTGCAGACAGGTCTGTAACCTATCTTTAGAATACTACAGTGATATTTTAGGAAATTCACCTCATGACTCCTTATTATGTGTCCGCATTCCTATAAACCTTGAACACATTCTTTATCTTTATTATATCCCTAAAGGATGATACAATATTATCGATAGATGTGGATGAGACTCCCACACACATTATTAGAATTTCAGTGCAGTATCAAACTAGAGGGTCAGAGATGGATATAGAAGATTATCTGCGATAGCCCAAAAAGATTTAAAAAGAGTCCTCATCAGACTTGCGGAGTGTGGTATGGTTTTTTGGGCCATGGTGACCATTCAAGATTATGAGAGGTAGTATCTCAAAGTATTATAGGATCTTGGTTTTGTTGTGTTATGATAAGACACTAGTTCAAAGAATGCCTCTAGTATGAGACAGGTGATCAGCTAGAGTTAGCCTGTATTCCCTATCAGCCTAGAGTTCCTAAGACAAGCTGTGATTTGGGAAGTTTGGACATAATTTTGTGAATTTCTCTTAGTGTCAGTTGGCCAACCATTTGAGCTCAGTTTGTGTTCTCTCCATATTGATGCTTCAGAAATTACTAAGGCGGCATAGAGACTGACTACTAGTTTAGGATGTGTCCCTGACATGAGATTCTAGTCATTTAGCTTAGTTATATTAGTGAGTGAAGTTGTGATATTTTCAGTTAGAGATGGTGCGCTTGGTGCCTCAGTTGATGATTCAGTCGGTCGGTCTGATTTAGATGATGTGTGATATATGTTGCGTGTGAATATGGATGTTAGGCTTGATAATGAGTAGGATAACTTAGCCTTAATTACTGATGTTTGGGAATTAAATGAGGGTTTTGGACCCACAAGATGGTATGTTTATAATCCTTTTGTATCCTATTATCTTCCCTCTTTAGTTAGATTAGTTATAGCATGGATATGATTTGTATATTTAGGCTTATTGGGCTAGTATGGTAGTCTTGAAATCATAAGTTGGGTAGAGTTGACTTGAGTACCCTTGTTTCTAGTTGAATTTGCTATCTTAAACTTGAATATTTCTTACTTGATATCTAGAAGATGAACTAGATACCTTAGCCTAGTTTGGGGCATAGTATGCCTAATTATGGAAATTGTGGATTAGAAGTAGGATCGTTCGTCCCACTTAGGCCTAAGCTTGTGTTAAGTCTTGTGGACTTAGTGCGGATGTTAGACATAGATGAGGCTAGTAAACCTTACAATAAGGTTACTTCATAACTTGGTAACTTGTATTGATGTTCCCTGGTTGTGGATTTTGAGTTATGGTTATGATACTCCTTGTAAAAGTGATATTTGGCATTTAGAGATGGTATTCCTCTTAGATACGTTATGTGGCCTACAGAGATACTATTTTCTCTTAGACTTGATGATTTGCCTATATAGATGCTATTTTCTCTTAGACTTGATGATTGGCCTATAGAGTTGTTATTTACTTTAGTCACGATTGTTGGACCTATAGAGACGATGTTCCACTTAGATATGTAAATTGGCAAAGAGAAGTGATATTTCTCGTAGGCATGATGTATTACCTATTGATATAAGATATCCTATATATGATTACATGTCTATATATATATTATGCCTCCTAGTTATGAGATTTCTCTTAAGTGAGAGATGATTACATGTCTATCTATATTATGCCTCCTAGATGTGAGATGCCTCTTATATGAGAGATGATTACATGCTTATTGACATTATTTCTCCTATATGTTAGATGATTAGAGATATGCTATGACTTATAAATATGATTATTGATACGAGTCCCAGATATGTGTATGGGCCTAAGGTTATGATTATGATGTTGTGATTATTTTAGATAAATTAATGGGCCAAGGGCAGTGTTTTGATATTGATTGAATAGTCGAGAATTGTTTATCATTATAAATGATGTGATTACAATTTATGAATATGAATATGTATATGTTTGTATACACATCTCTCTTATATGGGACAGAGGAAGATGTAGTATGATGCTTATTATGCCACTGATTGAATACTGGTGATGGCATGCATAGATTTAGTACGTTCATGATTATTTACCATTATAAATAATGTGATTATAGTTGAAATGTGATCTTATGACTTCTCTTCTAGTTAGAAGGCTAAGCTATGTGGTAACTAGATGTCTTTTAGGGGACTATAGCACTTGATGGCTAGGAATCTAATGTATTAGTTAATGAATCTTTCTTAGCTGAAACACGGTAGCTAATGATAGTTAGTTAATGAATGATGTCAGTTAATAAAAGATTGTTAGGTTACAAGTAGTAATGTGTTGTCTAGTAATGATTGACAGATGTAGGATGATTAGTTGATAATAATGAATGATGGATAAATGGTGGTTTTGTTCTAGTGATGAACTTTGACTAGATATTAGATAGTGGCTATTAAACAAATAGTGGTTAGTTGCTATCCTGTGAATAAGGATTATGTTAAGAATTATGTTTAGGCTAATAACTAGAGGTTATGTAATGACTAGCAAATGAATGATTTTATAATAATAAGTGTTGGTTAGCTAATAATAAGTAGTTGGGAAGTATAGAGAAAATAGACATTCTTTGGTAATATGATTATGTTTATGAGTATTTTAGTGCATGTTATTCGGCAATGACTATTATGAAGATATTGAGACCCGACAAAGCCGTAGGATACTATTATGATGATATTGATACTTGACAAGACCAAAGGATATATTGATGATATGTTGATACCCGATAAGTCGGGGGATATATTGATAATATGTTGATACTTGGTAAGGCCGAAAGATATATTGATGATACGTTGATACCCAGTAAGGGCGAAGAATATGTTAAAGATATGTTGATACTCAGAAAGGTCAAAGGATATACTGAAGATAAGTTGATACCCGACAAGGCTGGAGAATATGTTGATGATATATTGATACCCTGTAAGGCCGGAGGATACTATTGATGATGTGTTGTTACCTGGCAAGGATGGAGGTTGATTATGATTATAATTATCCTGATAAGGACAGTTATGATAATTTGTGATATTAATTGTATATTTTCCATTCATTCTTGCATATGCATTGCCTATCACTAGTATGCACCTATGTCTATCAGTCGGTATGGAATGGCTGCATAGATAGAGGTGAATAATATGCCTTGTGTTATTATAGTTGATTGGACCTTCAGAGCCTGGGGGTAGGGGTACGCATAGGCTCTACTAAGTATTTGGTTGTTCGAAGTAGCCAATTATTCATGATTTTATTGATATTGTTGTTACCATTGTTATGATCATTATTATGGCTAGCTTATGATAGATTGGTCATTAATCTGGTATCAATATTTAAGGTATTTTTTTGGCCTCTCCTATCTTATGATTGTATTACTATTCACAATTATTTAATGTCTAGCCATGTGGATTAGAAACCCCGAGTATGATAGTATTTAAATCCTGATAAGTGTTATAATGAGGTCTTAAAAGAGAATGTGGTGGTATAGGGTATGTTTTGAGATGACCTTATGTTTATATGCATATATATATATAGCTATATGAAGCTATGGTACTACGTATATCTCTTTCTTCGTTGTTGATTTTGTATAGTCGTTACTTTGCCTTGTATACTACTATATGTCTTTCTGTTTCTCTTTTTTCGTATATTAACCTGGGATATATGGTATAGCATTGACGTATACTAAATGTAGCTGGAATAGGATAGTTCACCCTAATACTTCCTTAGTCGTATTATGTTGGACTCTTGGACATGAGTAGGATAGTTGTTCGTTTTTATCTTATTGACTTGTCATATGATTTCTGGACTCTTGGGTGTAGTTCTCATTCTATTTTATATGTTGTATATATCTGCTTTATCTTTGGAGCTCAGTTGGAAGTAGCCTATTGAGTACCATTTATTTGGACCTCATACTACACTTCTGTAGCCTGCAGATCATAGTATAGGTTATCATCATTGATGTCTCCACCATGTGGAGCAGACCTGGTTCGGAGACTTAGAGTAAGCTCCTGACGTTTGGAGCACTACTTATCTCTCTCATATATTAGACTAGTATCTAAGTTGTATTTGGAGATAAGTTGTATTACTATATTTCTCTTGATATTTCACTTTTGTACTCTTTTTATGTTAGAAGCTCTTGTACTGATCCCACCAGGCTTTGGGATTCTTCTATGTATTAATCTTTATTTCATATATTTTACATTCTTTTTTTATATTATTGAGTAGTCTGTTACTAGTCATTCCAGACTACGGGTTGGCTTGCCTGCTAGTGGATTATGGTTGGCGCCATCATGACCTGGGGAAATTAGGTTATGACATAGCGTTTTTGCTAAAAAAAATCCCTCATGTGCTAATATTTTGAACCATGGTGTAAAAGGGCTCTAATTGGTATACTTTTGGCTTCATGTGTAGCCATGCTACTAATTATGTTAAACCCGGTAATATGTTGAATGTTCATGCCATATGTACTCATGCACCTATTGATAGCCAATTTTTAATAACAAATGATGAGATGTGAAGGTATGCACCTCGCTACTTCTCCTTTTATTTTAGCCCTCGTGGGGCTTGTTATTTATTCTTGATATTTGATTAAGTATTTATTATTGATATTATATTGATACCTTGTTTGAGTTCAAAGGATATGTGGATATTATTAATACTCGGTTTGAGTTCGGAGGATCTGTGGATATTAGTGATACCCTATTTGAGTTCAGAGGATATGTGGATATTATTGATACCCGATTTGAGTTCGGAGGATATGTGAATATTATTGATATTAGATTCAAGTTCGGAGGATGTGTTGATGATATTATTACCCAATTCGAGTCCGGAGGATATGGATGCTACGTACGGTAAGATATATGTATATGTGGTTGTGCTATAATTTGGTCACATCCGTATGCGCACTAAGGGCAGGGTGGTATCCTTAGGATGTCAATTATAGCTCATTAGTTCTAATCACTTACTAATGGAAGTAGTAATGTTCACTTCTAATTAGTAGGTTGAAACGGAATTTTCCTAATAACGAACCGAGACTAGTTGGCAAGTGGGATTTATTATAAGATAAGGATCAAACTAGTAAATATTGTTAGTATTAAATAATGGTAAATCAAGGAGCATTGGCTACTAGGTATAGTCCAAGTGGTGACTAGGAACTATTATATGGCAATCTTAGTAACTATTATACGGCTATCTTACTTGATGAATATAAAATCAATGGACTAGTGAATGATCCTTGCATAGCTAAAATATGGTAGTTATCTAATATGGTTGATACGTGGCTAATGATGATATGAATATGGATTACAACATATTAATTGAGGTTAGTTCTAATGGAAGTTCAGAAATATTAACCAATCGGTGATGAACGTGGAATATGGGTGGAAAATATTGAGATTCGGTTGTATTGGTGGATTTACATGATTTTTACTTATTTGGGTGTACTCTCCAGTGGTATGGGACACCGTGATGGGTTCTTTTACTTAATGCACTAGTTGGTGTACGGGAACCAACTCTGTACTTAAGTGGTTGTGATTGTATTGGTGTTGTTTTAAGTTTTTGGATCATTTAGTTCTTATATACAATGGTATTGGTATATATATAAATATATATATATATATATATACTAATGTGATATGTCATATTATTGTTATGGGTTAGTTACTTATTACATACAGAGATGAGGAAGATAATTCAAGTTCGATTATGTACCTTGACTTAGATATATATTATCTTCCATTATATTCTATTTATATTATAATTTAGCTTGGTCGGCCGATGATGCCTACTGAGTACCCGTTGTTTTGGTAATCACACTACACTTCTGTACCTTTTTGGTGCAGATTTGAGTACCAGTTGCCATCGTTGAGTTGAGTTCATGTGGCATTGACATTCCAGAGATAGGGTAAGCTCTTAGAGTTTTGAGTCGCCTGTTTTCCTCTATCTTAATTTAGTAATTTGAGTTCAAGATAGATGTATTAAATGATTTAGAATTCTGGGTTGTATTCCTACTACTATTGTACTTAGATGCTCTTGTACTAATATTACCAGGTCGTGGGGTGTGGTATTCGTGTTTGACTATCTTTTTTATGTGGGAACACTTTTTGTTTAACTTGTGTCTATATATTTTGGCTCAATTGGATATTTCTTGCCAAATTAACCCGCTGTGTTAGCTCTGAGTTACGGCGTTGGCTTACCACCGACGAGATTTGATAGGTGCCATCATGACTTGTAAATCGGATCGTGACAATATATATGTTTGTATATATATATTTATATATATATATATGTACATATATATATATTCATATGTATAAATATATGTATATATACATATGTATATATACATATATATACATATGTATATATACATATATTTATACATATGAATATATATATGTATGTACATATATATATGTATGTACATATGTATATGTATGTATGTATATGTATGTATGTATATATATGTATGTATATGTATGTATGTATATATATATATGTATATATATATATATATATTTGCGTATATATATATATATATATATATTTGTATATATATATATAACACTAAAATTACGATTACATAATCAATACTTGATGTCATTAGATCTCTCCGTTCGAAATAAAAACTGATGCGAAAATGTGTGCATATTCATAACTTTAGAAAGTTATTGTTTATCATTGTAAAATTTGTTTTAATGCAATTTTCTAATTTGTAGCTTTTTCAATTATTTCAATTCTATCTTCATCCAACATTTCATCCCCTGGAGTCAATCCAATCAATCGAACTGAATTTGTTGAGTATAGTTTCTGCTGATCAACATTCAAATTCTTATTTATGTTATTACCAACACAAATAACTGATTGTTCAATATTTTTCATAATATCCACTGGGATATCTTTTGTTGTTACATACAATGGATATTTAACAAAGAAATCGACAATACTTCTTTTTTGATCTAGATACACCATTACTCCTGTATCATTATGTATGAGCATTGGTGGGCCTCTATTATTTATCAAGAACTTAATCTCAATTTGAATTTAGTTAATGTCAATATTTAATTATTTTTCTATTGCATTAGCCAATCCTTTATACTTTATATTTGCATCATAGATATTACTGTCTATAGCAAAATCTTTAGGTCTCCCTGTAAAAGTATTACATTTTTTATTAGTAGAAATTTTATGAAATTTCATATTTTGAAAATATGAAATTTCAGAATATCAACATAGTTTAATAGTGAAAAAAAATTACATAAAACAAATCAAAAAATAAGCAACACATGTTAATTGTTTCTACTCAAATCAAATAGAATAAAATTATCTTAAACGATTTGTGTATGAAAAGGATGTGAATATTGTTTTTGTTATATGTTTTCATCTTTATTTTACTACTGAACTATTGATATTTTGGTAGAACAAATAAAATCAAAATATTAATTGAATTAACTAAATAAAATGTCATTAACATCCCATCTTCCTCCATGCATTACAAGCAGGGAATGTAACCTATCACCATCTATTAGATCTATAAACGCAAAATTTTATTTTTATCAGAGTTGTTTCTAAAAGAAGATTAAGAAAATTAGAAGAAAGAGTAAATTTGATGAAGGAGAAGAAATTCCCAGCTTAATAATAATTTTGAAAGAACAAAACCGTTTAGATGTTAATGAAGTAGGAGTAAAATCATTTCAGAGTGAATTAAGGGGATGATTGATATCCTGACAATAACTGTCATCCCTTTTTATGGGTATGAAATTCTTTTTTCCTTATAAAAAAAATATTTTTTTCCTTTTTTATACAGTTTTCTACTACAACTTGCAAAGTTAAAAATTTTGTTGCAACTTGCATTTACCCATGTAAGGAATGTTATTTGTATTTTTTCTCCTTTGTTTTTTGTCCCTTATAAGAAAATATTTTAAAAATTAGTCTTCATTCTTTTTTATGTATAGGATGATTATCTTTTTGTTCCTTTAACGTCAAATAACTTTATACTTTTCATGCTCGTTTGTCTCTCAATACCTCTAATTTTTTTCTTCTTCTTTTTATTTTTTTCTTTTATTTAAATTTTTTATTTTTTATTTTTTATTTTTTTCTTTTTTTCTTTTTTTTCTTATTTTAATTCACTTTTCTCAACCTTTATTTTCTTTTATTTTTTCATTTTTCTTTTTTCCTTCTCTTATTTTTCTCAAACATTATTTATTTTTCACTTTCTTTTTTTAATTCATTTGTATCAATCTCTACATTTTTTTCCTCTTCTCATGTTTTTTTTTGTTTTTTTCAAACTTTATCTTTATTTTTTCTTCTCATTTTTGTTTTTCCCAACTTATGTTTTTTTTCTTAATTTTTTTCTTCTTTTTTTTTCTTTTCTACTCGGCCTTTATTTTTTCCTCTTTCTTTTCTTCTCTTTTGTCTTTTTGCTCAACTCCACTTATTCTTTACTAATGAACTAAAAGTTGAATAATTCGCAAAAAGTATCTTCTTTCTTTGACATCGAAGTAAACTTAAGGGCGTGAAAGTTCTTACGTTAAGTGTTGCCTCTAAGACAAGAGTTATAGAACATCTCATAAATCTACACACAATGTGGTAGTGCCAACTCTTGTCCAATGAGGCATAACTTATTGTTTGAAAGTCCTTGACTAAGTTTTTCCTCTAAGGTAAGGGTTATAGAGCGTCTCATAAAACAAAACACAATGTGTTAGTGTCAAATCGTGTCCATGGGATGTAACTTCTTGTTTAAAACTCCCTAGGTTAAGTCTTGCCTCTAAGGCAAGAGTTATTGAGCATCTCAAAATTAAGACACAATGTGATAGTGCCAACTCTTACCCACGGGGTGTAACTTCTTGTTTGATTATATGCTAATACTTGCCTCTAAGGCAAGAGCTATAGAACTTTTCATGAATTAAGACATAATATAAAAGTGTCAACGCTTGTCTATGGGGCATAACTTATTTCATTGGTGGGCTAAGTCTTGCCTCTAAGGCAAGAGTTATAGAACATCTCATAAATTAATAAATAATATGGTAGTGTCAACTCTTGGCCGTGGGACATACCTTGTTGTTTGAAAGTCCTTAGACTAAGTCTTGCCTCTAAGACAAAAGTTATAAAGTATCTCATAAATCAAGATGTAATATGGTAGCGTCAACTCTTGTCCTTTAGGCGTAATTTGTTGTTTGAAAGTACTTGGACTAAATATTTCCCCTAAGGTAAGATTTACAGAGAATCTCATAAATCAAAACACAATCTGGTTGTATCAATTCTTGCCCATAGGACACAACTTATTGTTTGAAAGTCCTTCGGCTATGTCCTGCTTCAAGGCAAGAGTTACAAAACATTTCATAAAGCACTCAATGTGGTAGTTCCAAATCTTTCCCATGGGGGGTAACTTTTTACTTGAAATCCCTTGGTCTAAGTATTGTCTCTAAGGAAGGAGTTATAGAGCATCTGTAACGCCCCAAGTCTAGTACCCTGGATACTACACGGTGCTCAAAATTCCGAAGGGCCACAAGCTAACCCTTGACAGATATCTATAACTGAGCACTGAATAATACACTATAAAAATGTAGAAAACTGGCAAAAAACTCACCATAAGGTTCAAAAATTAAAATACAATTGAAAAACTGAATACTAATACAATTGTCTGAACATCTAGTATGAAAAAGCCTCTAAACTGTCTGAACTATGGAGTTGATGGGACAATCCCCCAACTAACTGTATCTAATAAAATTCTAGATCTAATGCCATAATAAAATAAGGAACATCCTCGAATGATGAGGACTCACTGCTAATTCTACTGCTGCTGGCTGAATCTGAAATGCTAAGGGTGCTCTAGATCCTGTGTTGCTGAACCTATGGTATAAGACACCATAGCGTAAAAGAAAAGTATGCGTCAGTACGTGGGAATGTACTGGTATGCTAGATGAGGTAAGGCTGAATGCAAGGTTTTACATGTATGAACAATACTGACTAAATATCATGAGACTACTGAATAAGGATACATGCATGAGTGCAAAAACTATAACTGAAATCATAGTAACACTGAATACTGAATTCTAATAACTGGATTTCTAATTAATGATTCTACTAATACTGATATCTGATTGACTGAGGTTGAGATCAGTCCTATCTAGCGGGTGATCTCTGAATATAATGGTATTGATATTGATACTTCTTGACTAAATATGATATTAGTCCTATCTAGCGGGTGATCTCTAAATTCATTGATAATACTATTGAGTAATTGTATCTAACAGTCCTGAATCTATTCTACTAATCTGAGTCCTTTTACTGAAACTAATTCTGAAGTTGAGACTGTAGGAGGTAGTCATCTAACCGACATGCCCATTCTAGCTAAGTTTGGGGTCCAACCTGTAACCCCAGTAAGAAGGGTGTTAGTACCATGCCACCGGTAAAGACAATTTTGTGGAGTCAGTCCTATCTAACGGGTGACCTCTGGGATCAGTCCTAACTAACGGGTGATCCCTGAGTATGCCAGTCTTTTCTAATGGGTAACATCTCGTACCTATGCTAGCTACGTAGTTCTGGAACCTAGGGATTACTTCTAAGGATCCCAGTCCTATCTAACGGGTGAGCCCCCATCCCTAGGTTTGCTTGGTGTTGAATCCTACTCCTAACTGAAAGACTCTGAACTGATTCTTAGAATGTACTAGATTGAGCTAAATCTGTTACTTATCATACTGATTAACAAAGCTAATCTGAGTTCACTGAGTTCCGTTGAATGACAGAATACTTCAGAGTTCTGAATTGATTACTGAACTGAATCCAGAATGCTACTGATACTGAGATTACTAAGATTTACTAAGTTTTGGGACTGTATAAGTTTTACTTATCATGGCTTGATTGAGAGTATCTTGAAAACTGACACTGGCTATAGACAAACAACTAATTTTTTGGGTATTAATACCCCTAGGACTCGATAACATAAATAATATAAGACAGGACAGCTCGTACATAACATGGCAATAGGCTATCATTCACAACACAATCAATTAAGCATCTCTTCAAGCACTTAGAAGTCTTAAACATGTAAATGTATATGGAGTGCATACTATTATCTCATAATGCATTCAATAAGGAATGCACATGAGTATAAATGCATGCAACATATAATAATTCAATCACTAAGGCCTTTCAACAAACACTTGGCATGCATTAACTTGTGCACAATTGGGAATTTCTTGTCAACATGCTATAATGACTCTATTTCCTTCACATAAGCATTTTATCAAAAATATGGGAAGTATACTTCATTCAATACACCTAATTAATATGGTTACATCAATCAACATGCATCTTGAAGGGGTTTATCACTAACATCACATAAACATCACATACTAGGATCAAAACTTGGAACTTTGTAAACAAAATATGAATTAAAACTCAATAGCAACATGAACTTCAATTTCAATTCACATGAATCATGAAAACTCATAAATATATAATCTTTGAATTTATAAAAGTATTCTTGAACTTCTTGAGTGGAAGAAACCCAGGAATCAACATCTAACATACCTGGAAATCTAGATTCTTGAAGTTCTTGAAAACTCTTGGAGGGATTCTTGAGATTGCTTTTGAAACTTGGGGGCTAGGGTTTTCTATCTTTGAGAGAGAATGCTTTTGTTCTTGAGGAATAGTGAAAATAAATGAGCAATTTTGGCAATTAAAGGTTTAAATCTCGTGTATAGGTTGATTTGGGGCTTTAAGAAATTACCAATTGGCCCTTAGAATTAAATAATGGAATCTAAAAATCTTAATTTTTCATGCTAGCACGACACGGTGAAATCACACCAACTCACTGGAAACGCAATAGAAATCATGTTGCCACCTTGGTTGCTAACTGGAAAGGCATCGCGACCCGGTGGAATCACGTTGGTGATCTAAAAATTGACAATTCTGAAATTGATCCTTAGCACGATGCACCAACATCACTGAGGCTCATTGGTTTTTGAAAAATTCCACTTTGGCTGACTCCGCGATGCGCTAAAGTACCA
The DNA here is from genome assembly GCF_002878395.1 of Capsicum annuum. Taxonomy (NCBI): domain Eukaryota; kingdom Viridiplantae; phylum Streptophyta; class Magnoliopsida; order Solanales; family Solanaceae; genus Capsicum; species Capsicum annuum. Next base: position 74,853,897 of record NC_061115.1, on the reverse strand, counting down.
GGTGGTACACTGTCTTACTAAAATAGCTCTAACTCTTCACTTGGGTGTCAGATTTGGGTGAATTTGGTATCGACGGAGAGATTATTTGATTTCCCACGTGATAAAAAGTCAAAATATTAAAAATTTCACATGGAATAAATTATATTTATCTTTGAAGCAAGATTTTTTATGTTCTAGAGATGAATTTGAACTAGGAGAAGTGTAGGGTATTAAAATATCTCCCCCTTGGGAGTATTCGTCCTTTAATGAGACTGACTAAGCTGTAACTTCTAATAGACTAATCTTACTTAAGGGACGTGAACATCTAAAACATGACTATATGACTGGAACTACTGTTATACTGAAATTCCATACTGAATATGCATATCTGATGTATGGATACTTGACTGAGTTGTTCTCATAAAAGTATGACCCAAATTACTAATAAGTGGAGCTTCTTCTACTGAACATGCATATCTAATGCATAAACATCTAGCTGAACTGACTATTGAATGCGTGATAGAATATGCAATGATAATTGATACTAACTTTGTAAGAAACATCTGAGCATGCAATCGAATAAGTTTAAAGACATGAAGGCATCGAGGAATTATGGGGTATCTCCCCCTTGGGACACTATGTCCCTCTAATAACACTTACTTTACTGAGGTACTAGAGCGATGTACAAGGCACCTACAAACTGGATCATTACTGAACCTCGAGAGTCTGAAACTAATGCATGATTCATGAACTAAACTGAACTCGCAAGTACTAGGACTCTCTATATAAAGATGGGAAAATAAACCATATAAATCTGACCACCTGACTGCTAAACTGACTTACTGGTTGTTCAAACTAAATCATACTGAAAACTTATGCCTAATTGGAGTACTTCTTCTGCACTTTCTTAACTACACTCTCCACTTTTGCTTCAAGTCATCACCATAAGTCTGTAAACACTTTACTAAAATCTGAACTGAACTACAATCAATCTACTCTAGAGTCTAAGGTGCAATAATGTACATAAATAATAAACTCATCTTGAAAGACTGCAACTGAAAGTATAAAACTCACTGCTAATACTATCTCTTAGGATACAACTCTTAACTTCCTTTAACTCCTGCAATTATCATTGTATACTTACACTATTTTCAACACACACTTGTCTCACTAAACACATCATCTGCTTCTATTTCTTCATAGACTACTGAGATCACATCTCCTAACTCATATACACACCTTCATACTTAGTTTTAAATCAACAAACTTAAATTCTTGCATGCACTGTTCAAGCCTACTCAAACTTTCAAAATACATTTATATATAGCCACTTACACACCAACATGACATTCAAGCCTATCTTTTTAGCCTCATTTAAAGCAAGCATGTTATAGTCTTTCCTTAGCATGAAATATTTACTCTTTTCCATCTAACCAACTGCTCATCACTAAAGATGGTTCACTGGAAGTTTAAAAACACGAGAATGTGAAGCATGAATGGATACTATACCAAACTTAGCACATAACTGAAGCCTTGAGATATAACTAATAATAAACATAAATATGAAAGACTCATACGTACCCATAACTATATCAGGAGAACTTTCCTAATCTTTTCTGGATTGAAGTGTATCAATCCAATATGGGCGTTGCCCACTGGTAGTTCTGGAGGTGGTGCCCTGCTGATGTAAATCTCTACCCCTCTGAGACATAACCCTACACTCTCGCAGTCTATGGCCTAGCTTACCACACCCAAAGCATACATCACTGCCCGCTCTACACACTCTCTTATGGTTCCTACCATATTCTTTACAAGGAGGATTAGTACGAAAACCCTTCCCACAACCTCATGACTTAGAGCCTGGTGCTCTCACTCGACCGACATTCTTAAACTTAGATACTAATGCCCGAACTAAAAGCTGAATTGGTGTTGTCAATCTCTGATGAAACTAGGAGAGGTTACTACCCCTTGATCTAGGCATAGAGTTATTTTCTCTAGCCTTCTTATTCACCCTATGCTTCCCTCCCTTATTTTGCTCAGCGCAAGTCAAAAGCCTAGATAGGACAATATTCTATAAATTATTCTGAGCAACTACTACATAAGCTAAGGTAGTAAAAGCAACTCTGAATTCTGCATGAGAAACATGCTCGTCCAGACGATCTTCCTTAATAGGCTAAGAAGCTGGCTGGTTTTTATTACTTCTTTCGTTAGCTTCTCTGAAAGGCATGTTCTGTAAATGAAAGGGAGGAACAGATTAGATTAAGGGTTTAACTTGAGCTCATGCTCACTCACACGACATGAATACTGAAAGAAGGAAAACTATTTCTAAAACATCTTATAGCCTCTTGTACATAAATGTGGCGTGCAACACTCTCATGCGCAAGACTCTACTAGATGTGGTTTTTTAGACTTCCTACAACACTGTTGAACCTTAGACTCTGATGCCATGTTTGTAATGCCCCGAGTCTGGTACCCCGGATGATACATAGTGCTAATAATATTAAAGGACCACAAGCTAACCCTTGAATGATATCTATAACTGAGCACCAAATAACACACTGTAAAAATGTAGAAAACTAGCGAAAAACTCACCATAAGGTTCAAAAATTGAAATACAATTGAAAAACTGAATACTAATACAACTGTCTGAACATCTAGTATAAAAAAGCCTCTAAACTGTCTGAACTGTGGAGTTGATGGGATAATCCCCCAACTAACTCCATCTACTTAAATACTAAATCTAATGAGATAATAAAATAAGAAACATCCTCGAATAATGAAGACTCACTGCTAAGTCTACTGTTGCTGGCTGAATCTGAACTGCTAAGGGTACTCTAGATCCTGTGTTACTGAACCTATGGTATAAAACACCATAGCGTATGAAATAAGTATGCGTCAGTACATGGGAATGTACTGGTATGCTAGATGAGGTTAGGCTGAATGCAAGGATTTGCATGCATGAACAATACTGACTAAATATCATGAAACTACTGAATGAGGATACATACATGAGTGCCTAAACTATAACTGAAATCATAGTAACACTGAATATTGAATTCTAATAACTGGATTTCTGATTACTAAGATTACTGATACTGATATCTGATTGACTGAGGTTGAGATCAGTCCTATCTAGTGGGTGATCTCTAAATATATTGATAATGAAGATAATTAACTAAATCTGAGATAAGTCCTATCTAGTGGGTGATCTCTGAATCTAATGGTACTGATACTGATACTTCTTGACTAAATCTGATATTAGTCCAACTAGTGTGTGATCTCTAAATCCATTAATAATACTATTAAGTGACTGTATCTAACAGTCTTGAATCTATGCTACTGAGCTTAGTTCTTTTACTAAGACTAATTTTGAAGTTGAGACTGTGGGAGGTAGTCATCTAACCAATATTCCTTTTCTATCTAAGTTTGGGGTCCAACTTGTAACGTCAATTAGAAGGGTGTCAGTACCGTGCCATAGGTAAAGAAAACTTTTGTGGAGTCAGTCCAATCTAACGGGTGACCCCTGGGATCAGTCCTACCTAATGGGTGATCCCTGAGTATGTCAATCCATTCTACTGAGTGATATCTCATACCTACGTTGGCTACGTAGTTCTGGAACTTAGGGATTACTTCTATGGATCTTAGTCCTATCTAATGGGTAAGCCCCAATCCCTAGGTTCGCTTGGTGCTGAACCCTACTCCCAACAGAAAGACTTTGAACTGATTCTTAGACTGTACTAGACTGAGCTAAATCTGTTACTTATCATATTGATTAACTAAGCTAAGCTGAGTTCACTGAGTTCCGTTGAATGACAGAATACTTCAAAGTTCTGAATTGATTACTGAACTGAAGCCAGAATGCTACTGATACTGAGATTACTAAGATTTACTAAGTTCTGGGACTGTCTGAGTTCTACTGATCGTGGCTTGATTGAGAGTATCTTGAAAACTGACACTAGCTCTAGACAAACAGCTAATTTGTTAGGTATAAATACCCCCAGGACTCGATAAAATAATTAATACAAGACAAGACAACTCGTACATAACATGGCAATAGGCTATCATTCACAACACAATCAATTAAGCATCTCTTCAAGCATTTAGAAGTCTTAAATATGTAAATGTATAGGGAATGTATACTATTATCTCATAACTCATTCAATAAGGAATGCGCATGAGTAGGAATGCATAAATAATTCATTCACTAAGGCCTTTCAACAAACACTTGGCATGCATTAATTTATACAGAATTGAGGATTTCTTGTCAACATGCTATAATGACTCCATTTCCTTCACATAAGCATTTTATCAAACATATGGAGAGCATACTTCATTCAATACACCTAATTAACATGGTTACATCAATCAACATGCATCTTGAATGGGTTTATCATGAAAATCACATAAACATCACATACTAGGATCAAAACTTGGAACTTTGTAAACAAAACGTGAATTAAAACTCAATAACAACATAAACTTTAATTTCAATTCACATAAATCATGAAAACTTAAAATACATAATCTTTGAATTTAGAAAAAGATTCTTGAACTTCTTGGGTGGAAGAAACACAAGAATCAACATCTAACATACCTAGAAATCTAGATTCTTAAAGTTCTTGAAGACTCTTGGAGGGATTCTTCAGATTGCTTTTGAAACTTGGGGGCTAAGGTTTTCTATCTTTGAGATAGAATGCTTTTGTTCTTGAGAAATAGTGAAAATAAATGAGCAATTTTGGCTATTAGGGGATTAGGCTTTAAGAAATTACCAATTAGACCTTGAAATTAAATAACAGAATCTGAAAATCCCAATTTTTCATACTGGCTTGATGTAGTGAAATTGCACAAGCTCACTAGAAACTGGACAATTGGGAAATTAGTTGGTGGTGCGACACGGTAGAAATCGTGTTGCCATCTTAGTTGCGAACTGGATAGGAACAGCGACGTGGTTGAATTGCGTTGATGCACTGAAAATTGACAATTCTGAAATTGAGCCTTGGCGCGATGCGCCAGCATCACGAAGGCTCACTGGTTTTTGACAAATGCCACTTTGGGTGACTCCGTAATGCGCTAAAGTACCAGGTGGTACACTATCATACTAAAATAGCTCTAACTCTTTGCTCGGATGTCGGATTTGGATGAATTTAGTATCGATGGAATCTTATTCAATTTTCCACATGATAAAAAGTCAAAATCTTAAAAATTTCACATGAAATAAAATATATTCATCTTTGAAGCAAGATTTTTAATGTTCTAGAGATGAATTTAAACTTGGAGAAGTATTGGGTATTACAGCATCACATATATTAAGACACAATGTGATAGCGTCAATTCTTTCCCATGGGGTGTAAATTGTCATTTGAAGATGCTTGGACTACGTCTTGCCTCTAAGGCAAGAGTTATAAAGCATCTCAAAAATCAAAACACAATGTAGTAATGTTAGTTCTTACCCATAGGGTGTAACTTATGGTTTTAAAGCCCTTGGTCAAAGTCCTACCTCTAAGGCAAGAGTTATAGAGCATATCATATAATTTATACACAATATGATAATGTCAACTCTTGCCCATAGGGTATAACTTGTCGCTTGATGATCCTTGGACAAAATTTTGCCTTTAAGAAAAGAGTTCTAGAGCATCTCATAAGTCAAAACACAATATGGTAGTATCAACGAGTAAGTTGTTGTTTGAAATTCCTTAGGCTAAGTCTTGCCTCTAAGATAATAGTTATAGAACATCTCATAATACAAAATACAATGTGATAGTGTCAACTCTTGCCCATGGGACGTAAGTTGTTGTTATGAAAGTTCTTGGGCTAAGTTCTACCTCTAAGACAACATTTATAGACCATGTCATAAATCAAAATACAATGTGGTAATGTCATTTTTTTATCAGGGGACGTAAATTGTTCTTTGGAGAAAACTAAAGAAAAGAAAAGAAAAAGAGAAAAATAATAAAAGTTGGAGAAAAAAGTGAAGAAAAATATTTTTAAAAGAAGAAAAAAGAAAAATAAAATAAGAAAAAGGAGAAAATAGAAGTTGAGAGGAGAAAATTAAAAAACTAAAATAAAAAAAAGTTGAGGAAAAAAAACAAAAAGGTGAAGAAGAAAGGACAAAACAAACATAACGGCTAAGAAAAAAAGTTTGAAAATGAGAAAAGAATAAATGAAACCAAAAAAAAATAAAAAAAGAGATAAAAATAGAAGTGTAAAAGAGAAAAGGAAAAAAACATAATGGTTGAGAAAAATATAAAAAATGAGAAAAAATAATTTTAAAGTAAGATTAACAAAAGAGAAAAAAAATAGATGTTGAAAGATAAATGAAACACCCTAGTTTCTAGAGCTTAAAAATTTTTTTGGAATTCTGATCTCTATGACCAATATGAGTCATGGATACAAGTCATATGTCTGGGTACGAATGGTATGGTCCAATCGTATACTGACCAGTGTTGGTTGGTGGGATGGATTTTGATTACTGGAATGGACATTACTTAGGGGTATGAGTCGTATTGGTGGTTATGGAGCGTTTGGTTTCTTAACTTAATCTTAGACTTGGTTACGTATGTTAGATCTGCGTATGAGTGGCTCAGCATGAGTCATAATCCAGGTATGAGTCATACCCATGACTCGTATGGTGAACAGTGTCTAAATCTTTCTTGGGTGTAAATCTGGCAGGAACGGATGAAGGGTACGGATCATATAATGTGGTTATAACTTGGTTGGATGAGTCATATATTAGACAGTGTTTGATCCAAGGGTTTAGACCAGGATACAAGTGGAGGATATCGATCGTATCGGAGGGTACGACTCATGTAGGTCGGTCGTATCCCTATGACGGGATTTTGGTGCAACTTAAGTGGGGGTATTCTAGACAATTTCCCACTTATCCTAATAAAATCCCATGAATTCTAACCTACTTGGGAGGTTATTTACCCTATCATCCTATTCATTAATACTTAGAAAATCTTTCTAAATACTCTATAATTCTCTCAAGAGCTTTTGGACAAAGGCAATTAGGGTTTCAACTAAAGGATCGATTTGGGGTTTGTCTTGGTGATTTCTTTTCGTCATCATCTTGGTTTAATATATGTTCTTTTCCCTCATTGTTAATTTTACTTAAAGGCATGGTTTTTATGAATGTTTTCATGATTTCATTAATTGTATGATTTTGGTTTTCAAATATGATTTGGGGGTTTTGATATTAAATAGTTGGTTATGGTTTCCCATGGTTTTAATTATGCTTTTATATGCATTAATGGTGGTTTTGAGTAATTTAATTTCATGGGAATGTTTTAATGGTAATTAGAGTTGGTTTTGGTCATATTATGGCCCCAATGTGTTTGACAAAATACTTATAAAAATATTTTCATTGAATTGACTACTTTTAATGGAACTCTTATGTGTTTTAAAACATGGTAAAGGTATTATACATAGTTTAAATGGATTGGAATGGTAAAAGGCTAATTGTCTATGCTTATGGGGAACATAGAAGTCTCCCAAGTGGTTAATATAGTAAATCTAAGGGCACTTAAAAATCCCCTTAAGCCTATAAATGGTTGGCTATGGATGATACTTCCAAGTAAGGGTTGGTATGGCGATACTAATATCAACGGCCTTGGTTAATAAATGGATAATGGTTTCATTATTTGGAAATTGGTTTTAATTGGGAAATAATGGCAGGATGTGTAGCAAAGCCGTGGAAGGTGGAGGTCCCCGGGGGACCAAAATTGGAAACTCATATTTGTCGATATGAGGTTGGTCTTTGTGACCGTATGCATGATGTCACACCATATTTGGGGGATGTACTAGTCATCCTAAGGAATACTTCCCCGTTCGTACGGCTACACGCATTAAGGCCCTTTCAGTGGGGGAGCTAAACCCATATAGCCTGTGGGTGGTTTAGGAAGGCAAAGCTACATAGCGCAGGTAAAGGTTTTAAAGGCATGCTAAACCCGGTCCCTTTTCCCAGCATGGTTATATACATATGTATGTTTTTGTGCATATGGATGGTTTTACTTGATTTTATAAATGGCATTAAATTATCCTTACCCTAAGATCATACAAGTGGTCACTCACTAACCCCATCTACTGGCAGTTGTATACCCATGCTATGCAGGAATCGACCCTTCTACTCCTCCTATATAGTGATTGAATGGGGATAGTATTTGGACTGAAGTGTTGAGCTTCCTTTCTTTTGAAAGGATCCATTTCATGATATGAATATTTCTAGACACTTTAATTTTTCTTTGGATGTTGGTTTTAGCTATGGTTGTGGGCATGTACCAATTAAATTTTATTACTCTTTTGGTTAGAAATTTTGTGGTACTTCTATGGATTGAAATGAATGGGATCGGTATTTGTATTGGCATTGGAATAAGTTGGGAGGCTGGCATCATCAGGTATAATTTCTTACTGTTCCGTCTTACATCATTTTGGGATTAGTAAAATTATGTATTGGAATGTCTTTGGTTATGTCCTGGTTTATGGCCCTTAATTTGGTATGGTTTGGTATGGTTGGATTATTGGCGTGGGATGGTTAGACTCGGTTGGATCAATTACGGTTGTGATCTATTCCCAGAGTTTTTATGTGAGTGTACATTGTTTTGTTATATGCTTAAAATTTAGCCAACTCAGGGCAGGCAACTGGAGGTTGGGTTGGGTAACGGGATGGTCTCTGGTCCTGGTCGGACTTGGTACTCCCATTACGACAAGGCCTCTGGACGGGTCGTGTCAATTTGGTATCAGAGCCTAGGTTCATGGTGAATTGGGAGTCTACAAAACTGTGTCAAGTAGAGTCTCTTTTAGGGGTATGTAGTGCACCACACTTAAAGGAAGAGGCTACAAGGCATTTAGGAATATTTTATTTTCTTAGTATTCTATTTTTAGGCTTGGAGTGTCAGTCCTAAAATCTTCAATAATCCTTGTTTGTTCATTTCTTAGATCATGCCTCATGGATCTGGAACGCAAAAAAATTCTTCTATCCTATCTGGAGGTAATGCTGAGAGGGGTGCATCCTACTTTTGGGATTCATCTTCGATCTCACAGTCCTATACCTGATAGTTTTGGAGTTCTACCGGTTACTACTATCCTTCTTAAGGCAACGTGACTAATGCAAAATTTTTCCAGTCTATTCATGCTATTGCAAAAATAATTATTGCTCAGGCTGAGCGAGATGTGTCTGGTGCTTTATCTGTTAAGGCCGTAAGAATAGGCCAATTTATAAAGATGGGTTCTCCCACTTTTTTGGAGTGAAGGTGGAGGAGGATCTATAAGGCTTCTTGGATGAGATGAAGAAGATATTTTGGGTGATGCAGGCCATCAGCTCAGGGATTGTTCAGTTATTAAGGTTGCTATGGGGACAAATAAGATTTTGGTGGCTTCATTTTCTGCTCCTACACCTGGTGGTATGGCATATGCTTCTGTTACTACTCCTGGTTTTAGTATTGGTCGAAACAGGTTGTATGTTTGGCATCCCGATAGAAATCTGAAGTATCACCTGATATCATTACTGGTACATTATATCTTTTCTCTCATGACGTATATTATTTGCTCGATTTGGGATCTACTCTCTCCTATGTGACTCATTAAATGGCTATATCTTTTGGTTTCAGTTCAAAAGTTATTTTGGATCTTTGTTTTGTTTCAACCTCGGTAGGTGACTCGATTATTACTAAGAGAGTCTATAGGAGGTGTGTGGTATCTGTTAGTGGCAAGCAGACCTTAGTGGATTTGTTTGAGTTATATATATAGTGGATTTTGATATTATTTTGTGTATATACTGGTTACACTCTTGCTATCCATAGGGTTATCTTTAGGTTGCCTGGTGAGCCAGTTATAGAAAGAAAGGGTGTTTCCTTAGATCCTAGGGGTAAGTTTATTTCTTATCTTAGAGATCGAAGGTTAATCTCTAAATGTTGTCTTTATCGCTTGGTTTGGGTTAAGGATTCTAACTCAGAAGGTCCTTCTTTTCAATCAGTTTCTATGGTTAATGAGTTTTCTGAGGTCTTTTCGGGTGATCTTCCTGGTGTTCTTCAAAATATGGAAATAGAGTTTTATATTGATCTAATTTCAAACACTCGTCTAATTTTTATTCCTTCGTATAGAATGGCTTCGGCTGAGTTAAGGGACCTCAAGGAGCCAGTTAAAGATCGTCTGGATAAGGGGCTTATTCATCCTAGTGTATCACCTTGGGGTGCACTGGTGTTGTTTGTGCGCAACAAAGATGGTTCCCTTCGGATGTACATTTACTATAAGCAATTGAACAAGGTGATGGTCAAGAATAAGTATCCTTTTCCAAGAATAGATGATCTATTTAACCAGTTGCAAGGTGCCGAGTTCTTTTCTAAGATAGATCTTCAGTCTGGGTACCATCAGCTAAAGATTAAGGAGGTGGATATCCCTAAGAAGACTTTTTGTACTCAGTATGGGCACTTTGAGTTCCTGGTGATGTCATTTGGGTTGACTAATACTCCAGCAGCATTTATGGATCTGATGAACAGAGTTTTCCGCCAGTATTTTGATCTCTTCGTCATTGTATTTATTAATGACACTCTGGTTTATTCGAAGAGCAAGGTGGATCATGCCAATCACCTCCGTGTGGTATTGCAGATTTTAAAGAAACAACAGTTGTTTGCCAAGTTCTCCAAGTGTGAGTTTTGGCTGAATGCTATGACTTTCTTGGGTCACATCATTTTTAGTGAAGGGGTCATGGTGGATCCACAGAAGGTTGTTGTGGTAAAAAGGTGGCTAGGCCCACGACTCCATTCGACATTCAGAGCTTCTTGGGTTTAGTCAAGTATTACAGGCAGTTTGTGGAAAGCTTTTCAACAATAGTTGCTCCTTTGACTAAGTTAACTCAGAAGAACGTCAAGTTTTCTTGTTCAGATGCTTGTAAAGGGAGCTTTGAGAAGTTGAAGGACAAGTTAACTTTGGCTCCAATTCTGCCCTTACCAGAAGAAAATGATGGGTTCATTGTTTATATTAATACATCTCGGGTAGGGCTTGGTTGTGTGTTAATACAGTCGTGCTTTATATTAATGCATCTCGGGTAGGGCTTGGTTGTGTGTTAATGTAGCATAGGAAGGTGATTACATATGCTTCCAGGCAGTTGAAGGTATATGAGAGGAATTATCCTACTCATGATTTAGAGCTATTGGCGGTTGTGTTTACTTTAAAAATATAGTGGCATTATTTGTATGGTGTTCATGTGGATACCTTTTCTGATCATAAGAGTCTACTGTATATGTTCACCCAAAAAGAGCTTAATCTCAGGCAAAGGAGATAGCTTGAGCTTTTCAAGGATTATGATATGAGTCTTCACTACCACCCAGGTAAGGCTAATGTGGTTGTTGATGCTTTTAGCAAGTTATCCATAGGGAGTTTGGCTTATGTGGAAGAAAAAAAATAGGAATTGGTGAAGGATATTCACCGTTTGGCTAATCTTGGAGTTTTCCTCTTAGACTCCAAGGATGGTGGTGTGGTGCAAGAAGTGGTTCGATCGTCTCTTAGTGTAGAGATTAAGGAGAAGCAGCAAATGTTAGATACTATCTTGATGAAAATCAAGAGTAAAATTGGTGGGCAAAAAGTAGTGGTGTTTGAGATCAGTGGTAATGGTACTTTATGGTACCAAGGGAGGTTGTGTGTTCCTGATATCTATGGGTTGCAACAAAGGGTTTTGACTGAGGCGCATAAGTTGTGCTATGTTGTTCATCTCGGCTCGACTAAGATGTATCATGATCTTAAGAAGATCTCTTGGTGGAATGGTATGGAGAGGGATATGGCCAATTTTGTGGCCAAGTGCATGGTATGTCAATAGATTAAGGTTGAGCACATGAGGCTAGAAGGGTTGTATCAAGAAATTAATTTGCCTAAATGGAAGTGAGAAGTGATTAATATGGACTTCATTAACGATCTTCCTCGGTCTTGGAGTCAATATGATTCAATTTAGATCATTATGGATAGAATGACTAAGTCTGTGTACTTTTTGCCAGTGTGGACTACCTTCTCTGTGGAGGATTATGCTAAGATGTATCTTCAAGATACTGTGAAGCTGCATGGGGTGCCTGTTTTAATTATTTTTTATTGTGGAATGCAGTTTTCATCTCAATTCTGGTGGTCTTTTCTGAGAGGGTTAGGGACCAAGGTGAGCCTGAGTACTACTTTCTATCCGCAGATGGATGGGCAAGCAGAGAGAATTATTTAGACATTAGAGGATATACTTCGGGCCTGTATGATTGATTATGGTGGCAATTGGTCTGAGCATCTACCTTTGGTAGAGTTTGCTTACAACAACAACTATCATTCCAGTATTGGTAGCGTCCCTTTTGAGGCATTGTATGGTAGGAGGTGTAGATCTCCTATTGGTTGGTTTGAGCTTGGTAAGGCGGACATATTTGGTCTCGATTTGGTTTACCAGGCTATGGAGAAGATGAAAGTGATTCAAGATAGGCTTAAGGCTGCCTAAATTCACCAAAAATCCTACACAGATGTTAGGGATAGAGACTTGGAATTTGAGGTTAGAGGTAAAGTTTTCGTCAAGGTATCTTCCATGAAGGGAGTAGTGTGGTTTGGCAAAAAGGGAAAGCTCAGTCCCTGATATATGTGTCCTTATGAGATTTTGCGAAAATTTGGTAATGTTGCTTATGAGCTGGAGTTGACCTCTAGCTTGAGCTTGGTTTATTTGATCTTTCATATTTCCATGTTGAGGAAGTACATTGGTCATCCTTCTTTGGTTGTTCCTTTGGAAGGACTGGGTATCACTAATTCATTGTCTTATGAAGAAATTCTAGTTAAGATCTTAGATAGGCAGGTTCATTGGTTGCGAACCAAGGAAGTGGCTTCGATTAAGGTTTTTTGGCGGAACCATAAAGTGGAAGAAGCTACATGGGAAGCGTAATAGTTCATGAAGTCCAAATATCCATATTTGTTTTCTGCTCCTGGGATTCATGCGGAAGGTATGTTTCTTCAACACATATTTGTTTTCAGAGTTTGTTAAAGAAAAGATTAATATCTTTGCCTCTATGTTTTTGAACTTTGTTAAAGAATGGGAATATATGTGATAATGAAATGACTCTTGCGTATGGTTACCTCTACCTTGTCAGTCATACGAGGATGAATGTTCCTAGTGGGGGAGACTGAAACACCCTAGTTTTTGGAACTTAGAAAATTTCCTGGAATTTTGATCTCTGGACCCAATACGACTCATGGATATAAACCATATGTTATGGTACGGATGGTATGGTCCAGTCGTATACTGACCAGAATTGGTTGGCGGGATGGATTTTGGTTACTGGAATAGATAAGACTTAGGGGTACGAGTCTTATTAGTTATTACAGATCGTTTGGTTCCTTAAATTAATCTTAGATTTGGTTACTTAGGTTGGATCTAAGTACGAGTGGCCTACTATGAGCCGTAATCCAGGGTGCGAGACATATCCAAGACTTGTATGGTGGATAGTGTCTAAATCTTTCTTAGGTGTAAATCTACCAGGGGTATAGATGAAGGGTATGGATTGTATACTATGGTTACAACTTGGTTAGATGAGTCATATGTTGGATAGCGTTTGATCCAAGGGTTGAGTCCAGGATATGAGTAGAGCATACCGATCGTATCAGAGGGTATGACTCGTGTGGGTTAGTCATATCCCTATGGCAGTATTTTGGTGCAACTTAAGTGGGGGTATTCTTGATATTTCTCCACTTATCCTAATAGGGTCCTACGACTTCTAACTTACTTGGGAGGTTATTACCCTATCATTCTATTCATTAACACTTAGAAACTCTTCCTAAACACTCTACTATTCTCTTAAGAGATTTGGGGAAAGGGGAGCTAGGGTTTCAACTAAAGGATCAATTTGGGGCTTGTCTTGGTGATTTTTTTCGATCATCATCTTGGTTTAAGGCATGTTCTCTTCCCTCTTTGTTAATTTTACTTAAAGGCATGGTTTGTATAAATGTTTTCATGATTTCATTGATTGTATGATCTTGGTTTTCAAATATGATTTAGGGGTTTTGATGTTAAATGGTTGGTTATGGTTTCCCATGGTTTTAATTATGCTTTTAGATGCATTAATGGTGGTTTTGGATAATTGGATTGCATAAGAATTATTTAATTGTAATTGGAATTTGTTTTGGTCATATTATGCCCCTAATGTGTTTGATAAAATGCTTATAAAGATATGTTCATTGCATTGACTACTTTTAATGGAACTCTTGCATGTCTTAAAACTTGGTAAAGGAATTATGCATGGTTTAAATGGTTTGCAAGGGTGAAATTCTAATTGGTTATGCTTGTGGGGAACATGAAAGTCTCTCAAGTGGTTAATATGGTAAATGGAAGGGCACATGAAAGTCCCCTTAAACCTATAAATGGTTGGATATGGATGATACTTACAAATAAAAATTGGTATGACGATACCAATATCAATGGCCTTGGTTAATAAATGGATAATGATTTGGTAATTTGGAAATTAGTTTTCATTGGGCAATAATGGCGGAATATGTAGAAAAGTCGTGGAAGGTAGAGGTTCCGGGAGAACCAAAAATGGAAACTTGTATTTGTCAATATGAGGTTGGTCTTGGTGATGGTGTGCATAATGTCACACTATATTTAGGGGATGTACTAGTCATCCCTAGGGATACTTCCATGGTCATGCGGCTACACGCACAGGGGCCCTTTCAGTAGGGGAAGCTGAACCCATATAGCCTGTGGGTGGTTTAGGACGGAAAAGCAACACAAGCCAAGTAAAAGTTTTAAAGGCATGCTAAACCCGGTCTCTTTTTCGAACAAGGTTATATATATATATATATATGTATGGTTGTGTGCATATAGATGATTTTACTTAATTTTATAAACAGTATTATTTTCTTCTTACCCTGAGATCATGCTAGCGGTCACCCTATGCAGGAACCGACCATTCTACACCTCCTACATAGTGATTAACTCGGGGACAGTATTCGGACTGATATAGTAAGCTTTCTTCCTTTCGAAAGGTTTTATTTCATGTTATGGATATTTCTAGACACTTTGATTTTATTTTTGATATTGGTTTCGGCTATGGTTGGGACATGTCCCAACCAAATTTTATTACTCTTTTAGTTAGAGGCTTTGTGTTACTTCTATGGATTGGAATGAGCGGGATCGGTATTAGTGTCCGCCTTGGCATTGGAATAAGCTGGGAGACTGGCATCATCAGACATAATTTCTCACTGTTCTGTCTTATTTTATTTTGGGATTAATTATATCATGTTTTGGAATGTCTTTTCTTATGGCTTGGTTTATGACCCTTGATTTAGTATGGTCTGATTATTGGAGTTGGATGGTTGGACTCGGTTGGGTCGGTCACGATTAAGATCTATTCCCAGAGTCTTTTTGTGAGCTTATATTGTATTGTTACAAGCTCGGAATTTAGCCAACTCAGGGCAGGCGGCTGGAGGTTGGGTTGGATAACGGGGGTAGTCTCTGGTCTTGGTCGAACTTGGGACGCCTATTACAACAAGGCCCCAGGGTGGGTCATGTCAATAAATAAGCATGGAGAGTTGTTTAAAGTTATATGAGGTATAGAGGGGCAAATAGGTAAAAGTCCTATGTACAAAAGGGAAGGAAGACTAGTTTTATACGACTTCTCTTATGGGGGGTAAAAAAGCAAAGTCACCCACTATGGGGGCTATTTATGTAGTTTACCCATGGCTAAGTCCTGAGAGTATGAATTCCTAAAAGAGTAACTTACACAAATTTCATGTGTTTTGGAGCTAATTACCCTTTCTTACACAATTTTGAAATATTAAATAAAATTTTATAAAATATGGGATGTGATACATACGAAAAGGATAAATACATCAATTTTGTGATACATTAGCAGCTAACCTTAAAAATAAAATCCCCTAGCATAAAGCAGAAATCAAGGAACCTCTTTATATAAGACAAAAATAAAGGAATGAATCTTTGTTTGATTAATTTCATTTTATTACCATTTAAAAATAATAAATTCATTAATTTATTAATATAAGATAAAAACATGTATATCTTGATTATGTAATTTAATTAATTTCACTTTATTACTCTTTAAAATAATAAATTCATTAATTTGATGTATCTGATAAACGAAAGACTTAGATACATATGTATACAGTTGCATACATATATATTCAGATGTATTATGAACACGTACTAACCTTCTAGACACATAAAAAAATGACCAAACAAATCGACAGACACCTCAACTTGGCACGATCTTTCACTTTGACATCTTAAGTGGACGATGTTCATTTTAAGCACCTAAAGTAGCCATAAACTATGTCACTTCGGCACTTTCCGCTGACATGGCAAAGTGAGTATAAAACACTCGCTTTTGGGCGCGTGACAACGTTATTTTAGCCCCTTTTTCATTTAATTTTATCATCTTTTTCTTTATTTTCATCCCATTATCTTCTATTATATTTTCAAGATCAAACTCTTTTAATGGTACTCCCAAACCCCCTCTATCTCGAAGAAAATAATGTATTTGAATATTTTTTTCATATCACTACTAACAATATAATCTAAAAAGTTGAAGAAAATAAAAATTTATCTAAAAATATATCTACGAAAAAAATTAATAAAATTGAGTTACTAATTCAAACACGAAGAGTAATATATTGTATCAATATGATAATTAACTTTTGAAGAACATTATTAAAATATAATTTGATCTGTAAAATTCACTTCAAAGTATCCAACCTTTGTAGATTCAACTTCCAACAGTACCCATGTTTTCTTTTGTTAATTAATTTTCTAATTTTCTATAATATTAAGGTCAAATATGTCAATAAAGCTCAATAAAAAGAGATTTCGGCAATGTCAAAGAGATTTTGGCGACGTCATGGCTGCAAATGTCTCAATTAAAAGCTCATAAAGGGAATGAAAAATTCAACCTCCATTAATGAAGGTTAAAGAAGATGGATTGGGTGGGGAAGATGATTTTGGTCTTTAAAAAAATAATTGTGGGTTTATATAATGATGTGGCGATTTAAAATGAGTTGGCACAAATTAATTGATTGTTTAATTCACGTCGGAGTTAATGCATCCCATGCACCATATCTGATGCAAAAAGTGTCAAAATGGCACAGTTTGTAGTTGGTTTAGGTGATTAAAATGAACACCGTCCATTTAAGATGCCAAAGTGAAAGACTGTGTCAAGTAGAGGTGTCTGCCGATGTGTTTTGCCTAAAATAAAATTGACGAATTTTGATACATGATGTATACAAAAAAATTCATTTGTATCATAAATACATACTAACCTCTTAGATACATATAGATTTTTGAACTATGATACATGTGTACATAGATACATTCGTATGTATAAAAAATAATACAGGTGTGCACATATACATTTATATGTATCATGAACATGTATTAACCTACTAGATACATAAAAATGATGGATTTTGATACCTGAGCATGCAGATTCTTTCATATGTATCATGAACAAAAAATTACATTCGTTTTGAATTATGAAACATATGCATATAGATTCATTTGTATGTATCATGAACAAGCACTAAGCTTCATATTTCATATAAATTAGTACACTATGATATATTGACATGCAGGTATATTCATATATATCATAAATAAAAATTATATTCTTTTTCCTTTGGTACATGTACATAAAGATATATTCGTATGTATCATGAACAAACAACATCATTCTCCATTAATTCTGTCCACAGAGGCCAAAAGCCTCCCTAAAACACCAATTGACCTACAATGATACCGTTAACTAGGGGTGTACATAGGTCGGATTGGTTCGGTTTTTATTAAAAAACAAACAAACCAATCATGTCAGTTTATAAAAACTATAAACCAAATCAAACCAACATAAAATTGGTTTTTTCGGTTTAGGCTTTAGTCGGTTTTTCGAATTTTTTGGTTTTTTTGAGTTTTTTTTATAATCTTTAGTTTTTATAATTATATTGTGATCGAAGACTAGATCAAATATGTTTTCACTCATGTGTTAATGAAAAACCATAATTATGAAAAAAATGAGAAGCGGAAAACTCTCTTGAAACTAAAAAGTGAGATGAAGAGACAAAAGTTTAGGTTTTAAGTTTATATTGGGTTTTTGATCATTTAATTAGCAATTAATGGACAAATACTACAACTTAAAGGCCCAAATCTAAATATATATAGGGTAAAATTCAGAAATGGCATATTTATCCCCTTAATTATGAGTTTCATAGCAACAGTTTCATAATTACATAATATAGCAAGTTGTATTTTGTATTTTTGCAAACTGTTGCTACAAAAATACAAATACATATGATTTTTACTGCCCTTATGATTGATATGTATTTTGTATTTTTGCAAAATGTTGCTACAAAAATATAAATACGTACAAATACATATGCTATAAAATGAAATTTGATTAAAGTGTTGCTATTTTCTGTAATTTAATACTTACATATGCTACTTTATGTATTTTTTTCAATATATATCTACATTTACTTTCAAATTATTGAAAATTACTAAAACTAGTTGGAAAAGTATTTAAAAAGTAGATTATAATTAATATTTTATGTATAAAAAAGTTCGAATATTATATATATATATATATGTATATATATATATATATATTATGTCGGTTTGATTCGGGTTCGGTTTGACTTTTTTTCTGTTAACACCAAACCAAACCAAGAATGGTTGGTTTTTTTTCTAATACCAAACCAATCAAACCAAACCATAAGTCGATTTTTTTTCTCAGTTTAGTTTGGTTCGTCGGTTCGGTTTGACTTGACGGTTTGGTCTGTACACCCCTACCGTTAACTATTGTCTTCTCGAACTCATTGACTTTAAAACTTTGGTCAATCCTAATTGTGAATGAAAAATTGTGAAATTCAACTTTTCATAAAAGATACAACTTTGGAATTGAGATCAAATCTATGTCGTCAAAATTGCAAAATCAAATCATGAATTTTCGAACTAAACTTTGGGGGAGAGACAAAATCAAATAACATTGAATCATGATTTTTTGAACCCAACTTTAGGGAAGGGATCAAATCTACTTTTTCTTAAATATTTTTTTAGGAGATCGGTGAAAGGAAGATAGCAATTCACTGATCGACAGTGGCCAACGGTGTAATGGTGGAATGAAGGAGTAGAGAAAGATGGAAGCAAGTCTTGGTGGTTCCTATTGTTTTTTTACTGAAATGGCGAAGAAGATATTACGAAGATTTTTGGTAAGAAAATATTAAAAAATAAATATGTTAAAAGGAGTGAGTTTGGTGGAGTGAAGGTTATATAAGTGGGATGTGTTACATATCAAGTTCAAAGGAGATAGAAACCCTAAATTATGACATTATATGTAATTATTCTAAAGATGTGAGATAATGAATATTAATGATCAGGGGAGGCTCAAGCACTTCGGTGGCCTAAGGAGAAAATTGAACGAAGGCCTTAAATTTTTAAGAAAAAATAAATATTTTTTTTATAAAGTCTATATTTAAATATTTTGAGTTGCAAAGTTGTTAATATTTTTTTATAGTTGATTTCTTCTAATAATTCTTTTTCCGTTAATATAACTAATACATTTAATCTTTCTTGAGACAGTACTTTAAAATCTAATACATCAAACTCCTAATAATTTTTTACTTTTACATGAAAAGTTTATTTTTTCTACAAATAGTACTTAATAATTTCTTTTACAAAAAAGTTTATAATCTATTATCGCAAAAAAATGAGGCCCTTCAAATTTGGAGCTTAAGGCGGTTGCTTTTTTTTTTTAATGGATAGAACCAGTCTTGTTAATGATAAGGATGTTTGGGGAACTATGTAATCTACCCTTCTTAAACATTGATACAATAGAAGTCTGATTAAATCGAAAAATGGAAGAAGCAAGATCCCAAAATCAAAAATTAAACCAAATATCAATTTTAAAAAAAAAATAGAATGAAAATCGAACTAAGTATCAAAAAATTATAATCAAGTTAATTCAGTCCAATTCAATTTTTTTGGTGTTTATGCTTTATACCTAGTCATGCCTCATGCCAAAATTATTGAATTTACATAATTTCAGTTAGGCCTTTTCAGTATCATAACTTTAGTTAAAACTATTTGAAATTGACATAGACAATTCTAAGACATTATAGCCTGGTTAAGGCTACAAC